>NC_142943.1:24865002-24895002 GCF_046866305.1 Octopus bimaculoides
TGTTGGCTGCTTGTATACGTCGACAGTGTAGACATATTGACAATGTGAACACGTTGACCATGTTGGACAAATTTGACAATGTTGACAGAGTGGAAAAATTTACATTCGAAATCCAATTGTTGAATGTTTTGCGAGCTTTATGGATTGTTCTTTATCCATCTGCAGGATCGAAGATCTGTGATTTGTGATTACACCAAGCATGTTGGCCATGAAGAAGATTCTCGATACCCCCATCATTGTAGGTCACCCGCTGTTCCGCTGTGACCTGACGTAAACCTATGTTTGATGTTTCTAGATAGAAAGCAGTTAGTTGTGTAGTGTCGCCGTTGGGTAGAGCTCCCTCCCTTCATCGTTCCATCCTTCCGTAATGCTGCTGGAGTTTTCTTTTCCTGATTTCGGGAAAGATCTTTTTAATCTTAGTATTGAGATTGTGTATATCGAGTGGGTTATTTGTGATTTAGATTCGCTGAAGCTACCTCTGATAAAAATATTTATAGTATTATAAATAGAGTAGTTAGCGTGTTGAGTGTCAGAAAGAGTGGGCCACCAGAAGAATAACTTGCATTATGGAATTACATTTTGGGTTTACATCCCGCCAGGGACGACTTGGCTTTTTATTCTGAAAGTAAATACTAGGCAAGTATTGAATAAGATTATATCAACTATATCCCCACCACAAAATTTATGGGCTTCTGCTTATGTTAGGAATCATTATTAGGGCAGTGAAAACGGTTGGCTGGCAGAGGCGTTTGCACGTCACTTCTTCCGATTCTACCTTCTGAGTTCAAATCCCGCCGAGGTCGGCTTTGTTTTTCATCCTTTCGTATCGATTAAATAATGTAGCAATCAAATACTTGACTCGATGCCATGGATAAGTCCCCTCCCTCAAAACTGCAGGCATTGTGCCAAAATTAGAAAGAAATTATTAATAATGTGGTAGATTGCAGTATAAGCAGAGTGCAGGACAGAATGCTTTGCAAGGATATTTAGTAACGCCACTCTACGTTTAAGTTCAAAACAAACCAGTGGGGATTTTGCCTTTTATATCTGCGGGTTAGAGTCAAAAGTGCTCCACCTAAATAAATTCTATCTGTATATTTAGAAGTTATTACTGTAGGCGTGGGAGTGGCTGTGTGGTAAGTAGCTTGCTTACCAACCACATGGTTCTGGGTTCAGTACCACTGTGTAGCACCTTGGGCAAATGTCTTCTACTATAGCCTTGAGAGTGGATTTGGTAGACGGAAACTGAAAGAAGCCCGTCGTATATATATCTATACATGTGTGTGTGTGTGTATGTATGTGTGTGTATGTGTGTGTATGTCCTCCTGCCATCGCTTCACAACCGATGATGTCTTTACACCCCCGTAACTTAGTGGGTTGGCAAAACAGATCGATAATAAGTCCTACAATGAATAAGTCCTGGGGTTGATTTGTTCGACTAAAGGCGGTGCTCCACCATGGCCGCAGTCAAATGAATGAAACAAATAAAAGAATAAAAGAAAATAATAGTTTAATAGTATCATCGAATCCTCGTCGTTTGGATTTATTTGTACCACAATCTGGGCTGTTTTTCCAAATGTAGAATCTGTTCGGTAGTTTCCAGGGATTTTGAGGGGTAAGGACGACTCCAGGTTACATTTAGGTCTATGCAAATGAATAATTTTAATGCATGAATATGAGATAGACCGAACGAGGGAGGAGTGTTAACTGTTGCAACGAGCCGAAAGTTATTGTTACAAACATGGAAATCTATAAGGAAGTCTATTTCAATCACCATATTTTCAAGCAATACAAGTCGACTTAGTATACAGTGTAAACATGTTGTGTAAACATGTTGTGTAAACACTCACACATTGCCAGTATCTTTCCAAATCCTGAGGCATTTCACATATAATTCTTGGTCCTACAAAGTCGTCTTAGTGTATAAGTCAACTTTCGCTGTAAATTTTGGTCTGGAACCTTCAACTAGTTGGCTGAAAAATACGGTAAATCAAAACATCGACATGAATGACTAGCTTTAGGTTGGTTCTATATTTTGAAAAACAAAAAAATATTTAAAACAGTTGGAATAATGGGAAACGCATAAATCTTGCACATTTCCATATCGTCAATAATCTATAATCGGTCGTGATAATCGATAATCTGTTATCCATAAACATGAACAGTAATCCATATAGGTTAATCATTAACTGCTCGTCACTGTTACATTATCTGACATAACACATCTCATTATCGCTCTAATGGAAGTATGCGTACATATATGTGGATACGTGTGAATATGCATTTATGCATAGATGTTTCTATCTGTTTTAAGGGGAAATGCATAGGCGTGTGTGTGTATATAACTATGTACTTGTGTATGAATATGTATCAACGTGTACATGTTTATGGTCATGTGTATCACTTGTAATGCGTACGTGACTGAATATAATGCAAGAAATGCACACACGTCGATGTGTGTGTGTGTGTTTGTCTGTATATGTATATATACATATACGATATGTGTGTATTTACACACACACACACACACACACACACACACACACACACACACATATTAATGTTTCTCTCTTTCTCTCTCTCTCTCTCTCTCTTTGTATATATATGCAGCTGTCTATGTCCATGAGTATGACATGATATTATGCGCATATGCATATATGCGTAGCATGTTTGTTTGAAAACGCGTATTTATGCATATTCAAATTTATCAGGGACCCATATGCCCACATGCCCATACATCCATATATATTTCCATATTTCTATACATATACGCATGCATAAATTTATGCATATGTATGTATGTATGCTATATTTGTGGCATATATATTATATATTATCTAAGTATATATTATCTAAGCCTGAAAGAGACGGGTTTCTGTTAGGGACCCGCGAAACTCTAAACCCCATTGAACTGAATCAAACTGTTTTAATTAATACACACACACGCACACACACAAACACACACACACACATGTGTGTGTATGTGTGTGTACGTATATATATATATATATATATATATATATATATATATATATATATATATACATATATATATATATATATATATATACATATATATATATATATATATATATATATATATATATATATATATATATATATATATATATATAAAAATTTTGTCTTTATTCTTTTATTTGTTTCTGCTATTAGACTGAGGCTATAGTTGGGCACTGCCTTGAAGATTTTTTAATCGAATGATTCGACCCCAGTATTTTACGTTTTTAAAGCCTGGTACTTATTCTCTCCTTGCCTGACCAGTATAAGTAACGGGAACGTAAACACACCAACATCGGTTACCTAGCTTTGGTGGGGAACAAACACAAACACAAAGACGCACGCACACACACACACACACACACACACACACACACACACACACACAAACACACACGAAGACACGCGCGTATACACACGCGTGCGCACATACACAGAGATTTATACGGCAGACTTCTTTCAGCTTTCGCTTATGGAATCCACTCACAAGCCTTTGGTCGGGCCGAAGCTGTATTGGGAGACACTTGCCCAAGGTGTCACGCAGTGGGACTGAACCTGGAACCATGTGGTCGAGAAGTAAACTTCTTGCTACGCAATCACACCTATACATATAGATACGTATATATATATATATATATATATATATATATATATATATATATATATATATATATATATATATATATATATAAATATATATATATATATATATATATATATATATATAAATACATACATATATATATATATATATAATTATACGTATTTATTCTATCCTAATAAATAATAATTCTGATAGAATAATTGGGTTAATAGAAACCAAGGTAGCAAAGATCACAAAATAACTGTGGTGTAATTCCTGTTGGTGAGGCAGAAACTCCTTGATATTTTGGGCATTTGAGTATATTTAAAAATTTAAGGAATGGAGAAAACGCATGTTATAACTGCATACTTTATTCCGAAACATATGTCGGAATAAAGTATGCAGTTATAACATGCGTTTTCTCCATTCCTTAAATTTTTAAATATATATATATATATATATATATATATATATATATATATATATATATATATATATATATATATATACATATATATATATATATACATACGCATATATACATACATACATATATATATATATATATATATATATATATATATATATATATATATATATATATATATATATATACGCAATTTTTTTTCTCCATGTTTTTCTCCTTGTCTCCGTATTCTTTCTGTTGAAGAGCGTAGCTCGAAACGTCAAAGACTTTCCGTATTCCCGAGCGTCATACTAATATATACTTTTGTTATTTACACCACCTGTCCTCGTCTGTTGTTATTTTTTGTATATTCTCCCATATATATATATATATATATATATATATATATATATATATATATATATATATACGCATATATGCATATATATATATATATATATATATATATATATATATATGAACACATATACACGCACACACACACATGTATATATTCTTTCCCTGAGCGTCTTTTAATAATTTGCATGTACCACGTCCGCTCGTTGTTTTATTTTTGTTGTGCTTCTTTTTGGGGGGTGGGATTAACTATATATATATATATATATATATATATATATATATATATATATATGCACATACATGCATACATATAAACTATTTAAAACTATTTTAAAAATATTTCAGCTGCAAACCTGCGGTCATGCTGGAGCACCACCGTTGACTGAGCTACAGCATTATTTGGAACCTCTTCTGATATGTGGCCTTTGGTCGATGAGGGAGTTTGATGCTGCTGCCCTCGTCTGTGTTTCCTGCCATGAGACAGGCTCGTCAGGAACCCTTGACAGGAAGCGATCTAGTTTTCTTTTAAAGACACTTACATCCACACCATGCAGGTCTCTCAGGCATTTTGGAAGGATATTAAAGAGCTGCGGGCTCTTGAAGTCCAAGCTGTCGCAGTATCTGGTCCTGTATTTTGTTGGCGATGCTGGGATCTTTGGCACTATGCAGCAGCGTCCGGTTCTGCAGTTTGAGTAACTTTCAATACCAAAGCTTGGTACAAGGCCTTCTAGGATTTTCCAGATATACATCACTGCATATCTCTCCCGCCTTCATTCCACGGAGAAGAGATTTAATTCTTTCAGTCTTTCACGGTAGCTGATACGTTGCATCGAGACGATTTTCCTAGTGTAGCATCGTTGGATAGCCTCGAGTTCCACCGTGGATTTTATATTGTGTGGCGACCAAAGTTGGGAGCAGTAATCTAAGCGGTTGAGAGCTATGTCCTCCAAAGGATCATCAATGTCTCCTTTTCTCTTGTTTTGAAAGTTCGGAAGATCCACCCAGCCAGCCAGCCGTCTGCATTTTATTACCAAATTGGTAATATGCACTTGGAAAGATGCATCATTGCTCATTTCAATGCTCAGGTCACGCACTAATTTTGATTCGTGGATTTCAATTCCTCCTGGGCCAATATATCCTGTCTGCATGTCGTTTAGCTTTGTGTGCTGGGAGCGTAGGGCCTGGAATTTTCCTGCAATAAACTGCATGTTGTTGTCCTCAACCCACCTGTATATTGCGTCCAACTCCCGTTGCAGATGTGCAATATTTCCAGGATGTTGTATTGTCTGAGAGACTTTTGTGTCATCTGCATAGCTAGCAAGGGTGGCTATCTGAGCAGCCGAGGGTATGTCTGAGAGGGCCACTATGAATAGCAGAGACCCCAAGACAGTGCTCTGTGGAATACCACTTGCTATTTGTGTTTCCTTGGAGGTGGTTCCATTGGCCACTACTGTATGACGTCTATCCTTTAGAATGTTGTGCAGCCATTCTCCAAGTTTTCCCCTTATGCCGAGATCGTGCAGTTTGTGACATATCCGTACCATGGTCAACTTTATCAAAGGCTTTTGCAAAATCGAGATATATCACATCCACGCTTAAGTCATTCAACAGATGTTTTAACACCCAGTCGTAGTGTTGCAGGAGCTGTGTTAGACAGCTTCTATCTGGACGAAATCCAAGCTGGGTGTCAGTCAGCGAGTCATTTTCTTCTAGGAACGTGATTAGTTTCTTGCGAGCTATTCGTTCCATGACTTTGCTGATGTATGAGGTCAGAGATACAGGCCTATAATTTTTAGCATCTGCTCTGCTTCCTCCCTTATGGATGGGGCATATTATCCCTTCCTTCAGTTTTTCAGTTTGTTCGTTCAATATTTCACTTACCCTCATAGGGTTTCCTATGAGGGAGCCATCTTTTTGGAAGAGGGGACCTATCTTGTGGCGTATTGTGGCTGTTTCTTTGGCAAACTTAAAGAAAGCTTGAGAGTTTGACTTGATATTTTCTATAGCCCAAGCTTCTTTATTTTCTCTCTCCTTTTCATGAGACTGATGCAGACATTTCTCAATCTCCAATAGCACTCTCTCCAGACGAGACTTCTCGCCACTTTTGGGATGATTGCTCAGGCGGTTCGCAATCCGTCGTCTCATAAGAAACTTCCTTTCTCTTGGGATTCTGTTTCTGTGTATGTTCGCCTTGCACAATGGGACAGATTTGTCATATATGGCTTGTATATGGCTTGTAGAGTGAAGCAAATACTGACAAATCAACCTATTGGCTGTTACTCACTTGCCTGTATTAGGTAATGTTTTAATCTGTTGAAAGTCTGTATCTGATCTATGAACCTTATTTCCACATTAGTGATAAACAGGTGACAAACCTGTAGATTCTTGCTTCGTCTTTCTTATCATTTCGTATGAGAACAATTCACCTATTTTGTCATGCACGATAGCATTCTTTTCGTTAAACATCGAATGAGATATCACGTGATGTATAAAGGGAATTTACAAGGTTTGAGCATTTTGAATTTATTTCCTTTTCTCTTTTGCAATATATTTGGGCTTTTGAAGGTGGCGAGCAGCCAGAAACGTTAGCAGGCCGGGCGAAATGCTTAGCGGTATTGTGTCTGCCGTTGCGTTCTGAGTTCAAATTCCGCCGAGGTCGACTTTGCATTTCATCCTTTCGGGGTCGATAAATTAAGCACCAGTTGCGTACTGGGGTAGATCTCATCGACTGGCCTACTCCCCCAAAATTCCAGGCCTTGTGCCTAGAGTAGAAAAGAATATATTTGGGTTTTTTACTTTTAATTTTACCTATTATTATTATTATTATTTTATGTTTGACTTTTGTTTTGCATTTGTACAAGTTGGATCCAAGTCTCACCCAGAGACCTCAAGAGACAACAAGTTAGAAGTTCATGTAGGTGTTATGCCTAGGGTACCATATATTTGGATTTGTACAGTTTTGTTCAAGTGAATGTTTAAGAAACCATAAGAAAATTATGTTTGCTTTAAAATTTGAGATCACATAGACAGTATTTTACGTAGGATATGGGCAGTTCCCATGAGCACTATCTTTTGGACTTCAGCCATTTTGGGGTTTCCTGGTATCTGAGCTAGGTAGTAATCAGCCCGTTTCGCTGTCATTCCCAGGGCACCTATGACAATAGGTATTGTTTTCGTCTTCAGATTCCACATTTTGCTAATTTCTATTTCAAGATCTTTATATTTGCTCAGTTTTTGGTAGGTCTTGACAGATACGTTTATATCAATTGGGACAGTCATATCAATGAGGAGGCATGATTTTTGTCTGAAGTCTTTCAGTATGATGTCTGGCCTATTTGCGTCTATCTTTCTGTCAGTTTGAATGGTGAAGTTCCAGAGGAGTGCAATGTGATCATTTTCAAGTACTGGGGGTGGTTTGTGTTCCCACCAGTTTTTATCATGGGGCAAGTCCAGGTTTTTGCATATTACCCAGTGAATATATTGTGCAGCTCTATCATGCCTGTTGAGATACTCTGTAGGCGCAAGCAGACTGCACATGGAGACAACATGATCGATGGTCTCATTTTGTTGTTGGCATATACGACATAATGGGGAGCTGCCGTTCTTTAATATGTTGGCCTGGTAGTTCTTTGTAGGTAGGCATTGATCTTGGGCTGCTATGATAAACCCCTCTGTTTCTGATTTCAATCCAGAGGCCATTAACCATTGGTGGGTAAGGGCTTTGTCAATATCTGCATTATTCGCTCTCTTTGGGTATTTGCCATTGAGAGGTTTTCCATGCCATTTTTCAGTCATAATAGCTAAGGCAGCAATTTTAGCACGGGTTTTCAAGCGCTTAGCTTTTTCTGTAGGTGTTTCTAGTTCGTCTAATTCTTGAATTTGTTGCAATTGGAATTCACTTAGATATTCCTTTGCCTGTTTTGTTACTGAGTAAGATGCTTTCTTGCTTTCATATTTTAAGACAAGTTTTAGCATCCAGTCCTCAGAGTTTTTCATATAGGTGTCTAGGCCAATTGTGGCTACCTTCATTGATAATGCCAGCTGTAGTAGTCCTCGACCTCCCTCCTTTCTTGGCAGATAAAGACGTTCTATATCTGCCTTAGGGTGGTGCATTCTATGCATTGTCAACAGTTTTCGTATTTTTCTGTCAACATTACATATTTCAGTAATTGACCAGTTAACGATGTTGAAACTGTAAGTCACGACTGGTATGGCTAGAGCATTGATCGCTTCGATCCTGTTTCTCGCGTTCAGCTCTGTCTTCAGTATTGCTCTCACCCTGCGATAACATTCTCTTCTGATCCTTTCCCTCATCACTGAGTGCTTGATATTGTCCCCTTCAATTACCCCTAGGTATTTGTAGCTCTCCGCTGGTTCTAACTCTTTTATGACATTTTGCTGGTCAAGGTTCACATTAGATGTATTTGTCATTTTTCCTTTGATAAAGATAGCTTTTGCACATTTATCAAGGCCAAATTGCATCCTGATGTCATCACTGAATTGTTTAACAATCGCTAGTAGGCCTTTGAGTTGTTGGTCATTTTTTGCAAAGAGCTTTAAATCATCCATGTAAATGAGATGATTTATATTTTTATCAAATATTTTATAACCATACTGTGCATCATTGAGCAATTTTGAGAGCGGTATTAGGGCTAGACAGAAGAGGAGTGGTGATAGTGAGTCACCCTGGAAAATGCCACATGAAATTCTTACATCTCCAGCATTTAGAGATTCATTGTCATTGTTCAACATCAGTGTGGTTCTCCATGATCTCATACTTACAGATAAAAAGTTTCGCAGAGTAGGAGCTATTTTATACATTTCCAGACATTTCCTAATCCAGCTATGTGGTAGGCTATCAAAGGCCTTTTTATAGTCTATCCAGGCTATTGACAAGTTTTTGTGTCGCTTGTGACAATCTTCTAAGATCATCTTATTGATGAGTAGCTGATCTTTACAACCATAAGATCCACGTTTACATCCCTTTTGCTCATTAGGGAATATGCTACTTTCTATTAAAAAACTATAGGTGTACTCGGTTAGGACAGATGTTAGCGTCTTATACATTGTTGTTAAGCAGGTTATGGGGCGATAATTTTTTGGTTCGTTTGTTTCCTCATTTTTTGGAAGCAGGAATGTTAAACCATTAACTAGCCAAGAGGGCATCAAACTAGGATTTTGCAAAACATCGTTGTAAAGTTTTGTTAGCAGTTCATGGCTTTCTGGGAAGGCATTCAACCAGAAGTTAGGAATTTTATCCTTTCCTGGAGACTTCCATTTGCTTGACCTCCTGAGAGCAGATCTTATATCTTCTACCCTGACCCCCTCCCACTTTTGCTCCTCTAAGGAGTCTAGGTCTGTAGCTATTCTATCAATCCAAGGGGCCTTTTCATTGTGTGTTTTATCTTCTGCCCAGATTTTATTCCAAAATTCTTGCACTTCTTCTTTTGATGGGACAGACTTTATTGTTACTGGTGTTTTCCCTATCTTCCTGTAGAAATTTTTGGGGTTATTTTTGAACATGTTATTATCTCGGAAGAATTTAACACGCTTTTCATACCTTGCTATGCGGGCAGCTTTAGCACATACCTTTTGCTTGATGGTTTCTATGGTGGCATCAATGTCAACTATGGTTTTCATGTTATATTTTTTCTTTAGTTTTTGGGTCTTTGTAGGTTTGATACTCTTGTCAAATTTAAGGTTTTTCAAACATTCTATGTCAGATCTAAGCAGCTTAATTTGGTGTTGAATGCGTTCTTGCCAAGAAGGCTTTTTGTGGGAGTGTTGTCTTTTTCTAATCTTTTCACCACATAGAATCGTTGAGATTCTTGCGGATGCATAGTACAGGTGGTTGAGATCTGTAATATCAACATCATTAGCTGAAATTATATCCGTAAGTGCAAGGCGGATTTTACCAATTATTTTCAGGTTTTCGTTAGAATTGCGAATTTTGGGGAGAGTGTCGCGTTCATTCATACTAGTTTCTTTAATTTTCAGCCATTCAATCATGATTTGATTTTTTAGATCATGTAGTTCTGTTGCGTCGATTTCTGTATGACTTCCTTCATCTATTTGATTTTCACCTGCCTTAGTGTTTATGGTTGGTTCAGAGAGTATTTTATTTTGCCTATCAGTTACCTTAACTCTTTCAATTATTACTGTATTTTCATCAGCCTTGGGCTGGTTTATAATTATTTCCTCTGTAGTATCTTCTTTAGCTGCAGTTTCATTCTTTTTATCCTTTACTGCTTGCTTAATTTGGTCAATCTCTATTTCAGTTAGTAATTTTTTTTTTATAATGTTTCTTCTGACGTTGGCAAGTTTATTACTGTCTATGTAGGGTCTTACTGCAAGGTGTTTCTGTCTCCAGTTTAAGTAGGTTTGTACAGTATTAGATTTATCTGTAGGGAAATATATGGCACGGTAGAAGGCTCTAAGAACTTCTTTATTATCTTCCCTAGACCATTTTTCATTCTTTTTCTTTTGGTTATTTGATGACGAGCATGGATGGCCATCTGTTGGAATATTCCGGTTGTGGGGTACTTCCAGCTCCTGTGTGTCGGGAAGATTTGAACCAGTAGCAGATTTCTCGTCTCGGATCTGGTTCATTATCCGAGTAAGTGGTCCTTTATAATCCGGTCTATGACCATTGCGGTTTATATTTTGTTTTATTAACAGTGAGGCATAACAAGCTATTATTATTATTATTATTATTATTATTATTATTATTATTATTATTATTATTATTATTCGTTTCGACGGAATGCACGTGATTGTTCACTCTTAATGTAAATGTTTCGCTCTTAATTTTGTTTCCAAAAGTTTGTTCATTGCTTATATTCTTATATTCTTATATTCTTATATTCTTATATGCTTATATTCTTATATTCTTATAAAACATTTGTCAAAAGCACCACCTTTGCATAGGTCTGGTAGTACTGCGTTGTTAGTGCCCCTTTGGAGGCTGAAATTTCAAAATCTCTCACTACGAGCACCAGGTCCACAAAAGCCTCAAGAACAAAGCCAGCAATGACCAGCAACAAAAACAGCTCCGACCCCAGCAACAACGGCATCATTAACAACAGGGATAGCAAAAATCAGTAAATGCTGGAAGATCACCAACACCAGCAACAACTGCAACCCTAGCCGTTAAAATAAGTACTAGTTGAGGACTGGGGTTGATGTAATTGACTTGTTCCCTCCCCAAAATTGCTGGCCTTGTGCCAAAATTTGAAACCATTAAAGTCTTATCGTTTTTGCTTTCATTTTAACCTTGTATTTGTGCAACTCCATAATAAATCATGTTATTCATATTATTTAGCCGTATTATTTTTCAAGTTGGTGTCAGCTTTGAAGTTTATCTTTTCAGAGTCAATAAAACAAAGCACCATACAAGTTCTGAGATCTATGGCATCGACTCAGAACTATTGGCCTTGTGTCTAAGTCAAAGATCATTATTTTCAGTTACTCATTTAACTCTTCTAATGCCAAAAATGAGATTCTCTTTGCAGTTATCACTAACCCTTTGAGCCCTGACCTCCTTGTAGAATGATGCTATAGTGCAGACGCGCTCCACCGGTAGAGTAGTGCTACGGTAAACCAGTGTTACGGGCTCAAAGGGTTAATGAGAGCATACTCTCTCGTTTACTATTGTTTTTTTCTCGAAATTTCCTAGTTTATTTGTATTCTTCCTCTCATACATCTAAAATTAGTGAAAAAAATTTCACCCCCCTCCCCCTCTCTCTCTTTCAGTCTTTTCTCTTTGTCATTTTGGTTTTGGGACTCTATGTTTCCTTTGTAAGACATTTGTTTGTCTCGGAACTATACCTAACTGAGAGAGCAGAAGATGCATTCAAACTAGTAGTGCAGCACAGAAGGTCCAGTTACTAACAGAGCCTTCTGTACTGGTAGTAGAAGTCACTTTAATAAAATAGAAAAAATAGAACTGCAGACGACATCAAAAGCAGTAGCAACATTACAAGTAGATCCAGGTACGGAAGACCATGGGTGCTACTATCGTTGTTTCTGAAGCACTACACGTTACAGTTCCGGGAATAGCCGGAGCAGAAACCGAATCTGTTCAAGATTCGAACAGAGAAAGGAAACTATTCGGCACGCACTCGTTCAGTGTCCGGGTGTCATTGATATGCAGAGTTATGTCAAGAATCCATTGTCACGTGTATGATCGATCTGGTTACCGATCGAGCCTCTTGTGAGGATCACCCTGCCACCTTCTTTAAAACTAAGGGGGAAAAGTTTTCCTCTGTCTGGGGGCTATGGTAAAAAAGAATGCGTGGTGGATAAAAACTGGAAGACTAAAGACATAGTTTTCCCTTAATGTAGCTTTCATCGTCTTTTCTCAAGTTCGACTTGGAAAGTAAGATGAGTGTGAAGAGGGAGATGTTCACCTTCAATAAATTATTTTAAAAGGTGGGGGACTTTAGAAAACATGGTGCAAGTAAATGAACCTCCTCTCAGTATTCGTCTGTGAGTCGGAGAATGACAGTTAGGAGAGGGCAGTTGCTCTTTGTAGTCTGGTTGATCCTGGATTTGTAAGGTTCTCTGGTATATTGTAAGCAGTTATCCTCCTCTCTGAAGACTACATCACATACTATTATACTGTATCTACTTTCTTAACTCATTCTTTTTCTCCTATCATTCGATTTCTAGTTGCAGTTGACTTTCTCTTTCATCTTTTGAGGTCGATAAAGTACCAGCTAAGTACTGCGGTTAATGTACTTGACTTGTTTCCCGCCACTCCGCCTCTCTAAATTACCTGCCAGGTTTAGAAAGAGCTATTTTCGACCAATTATTTTTTAATGCGTGATGAATTTATCTGATAAAGATTCTATTTATTTCGCCATATTTGTGGCTTATCAACATAAGCGCAGGAGTGACTGTGTGGTAAGAAGCTTTCTGCCCAACCACATGGTTCCGGGTTCAATCCTACAGCGTAACACATTGCGCAAGTGTCTTCTACTACAGCCTCAGGCCGGCCAAAACCTTGAGTGAATTTGGTAGACGGCAACTGAAAGAAGCCCGTCGTATATATATGTGTGTGTGTTTGTGTCTGTGGTTGACCCCCACCACCCCATCACTGGGCAACCGGTGTTGTGTGTGTTTATGGCCCTGTAACTTAGCGGTTCGGTAAAACAGTGCAATATAATATGTATCAGGCCTAGAAAAAATATAGTGGGGGCGATTCATTCAACTGAAAAGTCTTCAAAGTGGTGCCCTAGCATGTCCGCAGTTTAATGACTGCAACAAGTAAAAGATAGAAGTTTATATGATGTTCTGTTGAATTGTGATTTTTATCCATTTTATTTGTTCCAAATCTTTGTTATATTTCTTCTGTCGTACTTTTGAGATGAATGCAATTCTTTTGCTTCAGTTGCCAGTAGATGTCTTCCATATTTGCACTCTCGTCATTGCGTTAATTTTACAGTTGGCTTGTATTATTGAGTGCACTGTGTTACAATGACGTTTTGTTATAACCTACAGTGTGTTGAATGATTATCTTTTGAATATAGTTTCCTGAACAGCTAAGATTATTTGGTTGTTGTTAAATCTTTAGCAACTCTTTTTGTGTTTAATAATTTTACGCTATTTTACTTATGAGTGAGATTTTGAAGTGTTTTTTTCTTTCTTTCTTTTTTGCAAGATATTTTAAGTTGACTCCATGATATTGCCTGAGGGATTTAATATGTTGATAAGTGTTTTGTAATCTCTGAGTATTCCATTCCGATGCGTTCGTGTTTTGCTATTTGTTAATTCCCATTGCAGAGGTGTAACTGTTATTTAGTTGTCAGCTTTGTGCGTTTGTCTCGTAATTAACGACAGATTCGGAAAACTTGCGTGGTAAGAAGCTTGCTTCTCAACCACATGATTCCAGATTCAGTTCCACTGCGTGGCACCTTGGGCAAGTGTCTTCTACTATAGCCCTGGGTCGACTAAAGCCTTGTGAGCGGATTCGGTAGACGGAAACTGAAAGAAGCCTGTCGTGTGTGCGTGTATATATATACTTTCAAAATGTAACCACGTGTGTATCGTTGGCGATTTTCTTCCCCCGTCTTCCCTTCTTTTGGACTTACCTCTATTTCTGAAGAAGAGCTTTGCTCGAAACGTAAAATCCTCTTTCTTTCCCTTCCTGAGCGTCTGATAATACAGTACTTGTACTACGTCCTCGCGTTGTTGTTTTTTCTTGTTTGTTCTTCTTTGTTTGGATTCATTATATATATATATATATATATATATATATATATATATATATATATATATATATATATATTATATGTGTGTGTGTGTGTCCCCTTGTGCCTGTGTTTGTCTCTCACCACTGCTTGACAACTGGTGTCGGTGTCTTTACTCCCCCGTAAATTAGCGGTTCGGCAAAAGTAATCGATAGAATAAGTACTTGGCTTACAAAAACGTAAAGTCATGGGATCGATCCATTCGACTAAAACCCTTCAAAGTGGTGCTCCAGCATGGCCGTAACCAAATGACTAAAGCAAATAAAAGATAAAAAAAAAGAGAATCCTTTGGAAAAGTTCAGTAATTTCCGTGATGACAAGTTTGTTGTTTAGTGAATGAAAAGGTAATATTGGTTTCAAATTTTAGCACAAGGTCAGCAACTTTGAGGGAGAGGCTAAGTCGATTACATCGACCCCAGTGCTCAACTAGTATTTATTTCTTTTGACCCTAGAAGATGAGAGACAAAGTTGACCTCGGCAGAGTTTGAACTCAGAACATAAAGACAGGCTAAGTATTTCAGCCGGTGTTCTAATGATTCTGTCAGTTCCCCGCCTTAAGCCCGCGATATATTGGTGATAAACAAACGTGAGTTAGCTTATAAAAATTACTGTGACGCTTGCTATGATGGTCAATGAAACGAGACTCTGATGGAAAGCGCTCTTTACGTAACTTTCTTGGTGTTGAAATATTTTCCTTTCATTTTTGTTGTTTTCTTTTTATTCCCATTAGTTTCTTTTCGCTTTTTCTTGTCTTTCTTGTTACATATTGTTTCCCTCCTCCTCCTTCTCCTACTACTACTACTACTACTACTACTGCTGCTGCTGCTGCTGCTATAGCTAGAGGTTGTAGTAACAGTGTTACTATTACTGCTACTGCTACTACTGCTACAGTTATGTTACTGCTACCATCATTGTTTTAATATAGCTTCTGCTGCTATTGCTGCTGCTGCTACTGCTACTGCCACTACTACTACTACTACTACTACTACTACTACTACTACTACTACTACCGTTAATGCTGCTGTTTCTATTATTTTTGTACTTGCTGCTGTTGTGTTTTGATGTAAATATTACTTCCATATTCCTCATCAACTCCTCCAATATTTACGTTTGGCTGGTATCTTCCTGCTAATTTCTCCTATCTTCATATCGCTTAACTAATATTTACGGTTAATTTGCTGTAATGGATCCCTAATCGCTGGTCTGAAATTAGAAACATGCCAAAAGTTTTCCATATATATCAAGCTTCTTTTCAATTTCCCCACAACCTCCTTTGTATGACTCACTGTTATTTCACTTTCCTATTGTTATTTTGAGTCCGTTGCCTTTGAAGATGCATCCCGGTGTTTACATTATAGATGGTGTTGACTTGATTTCCCAACATTCGCTGACCATTGGGATTGACATTCTGTGGAAGACCCCAGGGTCCCGTTATTCATCGACATATTGACGTTACCCTGTTTCCCTCAATCCAAGATGCGTATTCACGAAAAGGCTGTATTTTTAAAGTAAACTAATACACCTTTGTTCGTGGCTCAAACCACTGGAAATCCCTATACTTTATACAAACTATGTTTACAACATCCCGTTTGTTTTAGGATTCTGGGTTGTAGTTTGCAGATTGATGAACTTTACTCGCTGAAGTAAATATTCTTTTTTTAATATCACCAGTTTTAGTTGAACAAATTAAGTGGTTGTCAAACAACCATTTAAGATTTTGTAAACGCTCACATTCAACCATAGAAATTATGAATATTAATGATGACAATGGTAATAATAGTGTTTCTAATTTATACACATGGCCAGCGATTTTGAAGAGGTGTGAGTTAGTCGGTACTAAAGACCGCTGTATTTGACTAGTATTCTATTTTATCTTTCCGTAAGGGATGGAAATTGCAATTGACCTTGGTGGAATTTGAACTCAGAATGTAAAAAGCTAAAAGAAATGCCGCTAACCAATTTATCCGACGCTGTACGATTCTGAAACAATTCTGTTTTCCACATTGAAGCCGCCTTCTCCGAATTTTCTTCTTCTTCTTCTTCTTCTTCTTCTTCTTCTTCTTCTTCTTCTTCTTCTTCTTCTAAAACCCATTATTATTATTATTATTATTATTATTATTAGTAGTAGTAGTAGTAGTAGTAGTAGTAGTAGTAGTAGTAAGGCAGCGAGATGGCAGAATCGTTAGCACGCCGGGCGAAATGCCACTAAGCATTTTGCCTTTACGTTCTGAGTTCAAATTCTGCCGAGGTCGACTTTACATTTCATCCTTTCGGGGTCGATAAATTAAGCACCAGTTGAGTAGTGGAGTCGATGTAATCGATTTACTCTCTCCTCAAAATTGCTGGCCTTGTGCCAAAATAAGAAAGGATTATTAAGGTGGGGAGCTGGGAGACTCGTTAGTCGCCAGGCAAAAATGCTTAACGGCGTCTCATCCGTCTTTATGTTCTAAGCTCAAATTGCCTCGTTTTAGATATCTCAATCTCAAGGTTCTTGTATTTCAATAGTTTCTAAAATTATTTCGCTGAGATATTTTTATCAGAATCATATCAATTAACAAGCATATTTTTTTTTTATCTTAAGTCCTTCATGACGATGTCTGGCCTGTTAGTATTTATTTGCCTGTCTGTATGTATCTCCTTCAATGACTGGCTGCAGATGGTGTTAGCACTAGTTCTTAGCGTGCTGAATGTCACAGACACAGCATATGCTCTAGCGCAAGCATTGGCCAACTCGATCATGTCTGGTTTTATATTCCGTAGGAATAAGGACTGAGCAACCGGCAACAATGTGGTCAATGCTATAAAATCAGTCATCGCAGAGTGTACACTTCGTGTTTGTCCCATTGTGCATGACGTTGGCTTGATAGTTCCAGGTGAGAAGATTCTGATCTGATGTTGCTAGGATATATCTTTCTGTTTCGGCTTTCAGACTAATCCTCTGCGGCCACTGATGGTTTCTCATATCTACATTAGTTTTCTCCAGTTCGTTTGGGGTATTGCTCATGCAATGGTTTTTCTTGCCACAGTCTCGACATTTCGTTCAAGCTTTTCTGTTTTGTTTTTGTTTTACACCTTTTTGCTACCTTTGTGGATGCTGTGTCCTCATTATCATCATAATCAGGAAAATTAATCTCCCGTCTGTATTTATATGCCTCCTTTGAGATTGAGTGCAGTACAGTTTCTTACTCTGTTCGTGTTGTCTTACCAGCTGTATCATCTAGTTACTTTGTATATACATTTGGAGTCCTATCCTGATTGTTTTATAGGACGTTTCAAGTTAGATTAGGCTTCTACCATCCTCTTTTTGTGGGAGGTAGATAGAATCTATGGACACCTGATTTTGGGTGATGCATCGTGTTTAATGTCAGCAGTTTCCTGGTTTTTAAGTTGGAATTCACTCAAATTCCGATTGATGATATTAAGAGAGTTTATAACTGCAATTCTATTCTGGGAGTTCAGATCAGTATTCAGGACAATTCTGAAACGTCTATAATACGCTTTCCTGATCCTCTCTTTCGTTGACCCTTGTTGAATCTCTTTCCCTTCGTTTATCCCAAAATGTTTATTAAAGCCTTCTTGATCCAGATCCTTGATAACTGTATCATTATCAAGTTGGATCGAAGTATTAGCTGTCAGTTTACCGCGTTTGAACGTAGCTTTTGCACCCAAATTGCCAAATTCTATATTGATGTCATCACTGAATTTTTCACAATTACCAGTAGATCTTTTAGATCCTTGTCATCTTTTGTATATAGTTTCAGATCATCCATGTAGAACAAGTGTGAGATTATCTTAAACATTTTGTATCCGTAATTTGCTCTTTTCAACTCATGGAACAAGGAAATGAAGGAGATACAGAAGAGAAGAGGGGAAAGTGAATCGCTCTTTAAAGGGCAATTAGAGTAGAATCCATTAAGTTTATTAAGGCGCTAGCAATAGAAAGAAATAAGACAGAAGGAAACTTAGAATCTAGTTTCAAAAGCCTTCAATAGAATTATTTAGTGCGGAGAATAGAGGAAAAGAAAAACAATATTGAAATAAACATATCACTGTGACTTCATGAAGAACGATGGAACGGCGGTTGGAAATGAGATTGGAAAAAAAGATAGATATAATTGCAGAATTCAGTGCCAAGAACAGGGAGGGAGAAAATATCTTAAAGCATCAAGAAAATGCTCTTTGACATTTGTTTCGGATCTTTGCATTCAGAATTCAAACAAGCCAAAGCCGACTGTGCCTTTTAGCCTTTCGGTCTCGCTAGAATAAGCACCAACTGCGCACTGGATTCGGTGTCATCGATTAGCCCCCCCCCCCCAGCCCCCCAGCCCCCATGCACTCAAATTTCAGGCCTTGTCCCTATAGAAGAAAGGATTATTTTCGGCGGTGAGCTGGCAAAATCGTTTGTACGCTGGGTAAAATACATTGCAGCAATTCGTCTGTCTTTACGTTCTGAGTTCAAATTCTACCGAGGGCAACTTTGCTTTTCATCCTTTCGGGTCGATAAAATAAGTACCACTTTCGCACTGGGATCGATATAATCGACTAGGCCCCTCCCCTAAAATGTAACCGACTATCTCCCTCCGTTAAAAATTCCAGGCCTTGTACTTATAGAGGAAAGGATTATAATGATTACTTAGATGGCGATCAAGCAAAGTCATCAGCTCGTCGGACAAAATCCTTCATGAGTGTTCTCACAACTTACCTGTGTATTTTAGGCAGTAGAACCATTGCTACAGGGCAGAGAGAAGTTAAGAAATGTTCCGTTCGAACTGGAACACAGAGGAGAGCCGTGCTTACATAATCGTGCAACTTCCCTGACATGGTATGAGACACTTCATAAATAGAGGTGGTCAGCGCCATTCTGGAAGAGTACCAGGAATTTTACAACGACCCGCACCAATTGGGACAAGTATTTGGGTTTGCTACCCAGCACCTGGAGTCGCAATCTTATGTCGATCAGCCGTTCGTGCAACACAGTTTCCGCAGCTCGTTTCTTAGACTGAGCTGAGGTCCTGCATCAAACGCAAAAAGTAGTACGTTGGGAGCTAATTAACAGCAATAATCTTTATTCCCACTTAAACGTGGATGTTCTAATAGAACAAACTTTGCCTTGGTAGATACCATGAGAGAAACTCTTGTGTAGGCTCTCTTATGTGTTCCAGTTGGAACAGAACATTTCTTAACTTCTCTCTGCCCTGCAGCAATGGTTCTATTGCCTAAAACATACAGGTGAGATGGGAGAACAATCATGAAGGTTTTTGTCCAATGAGGTAACTCTCCACCAACTACTACGCCGAGACCACCAGATCACGTGATTTCGACCTGCGTTGGTCTCATCGGTGATGGACGCTCGGCCGCTTGAGATAGTAGTCACTCATCTCTCCACTAGTGACATATAGAAAATCAGAACCTGAACAGACACTGGTGTTGCGATTAGCCAGTGACCTAGTTTAAAAAAATATATTAGCGAGAGAAGCAGTATTAATACCGAAAGGTATTAGATGTTTAAAAAATGTTTAAAAAATCGTATTATGCTTTTATAATTAATAGGAATTATTATTAGGAACAGTATTAAAAAAATTGTTACACTATTTTATGTATTGTAAAACTATAAGCAATTTATAGCAGATAAATTTCTACAACAAAATCTTATGTGGACTCCCAAGGGCCAATAGGAGCCAGGTTGAGAACCACTGACCTACAGTATGCCTCTGACTAATTAGATTTTGTTTACCCTGTTACAAGACCTCTATCCTAAAATCAGAGGTGTTCAATCGTAACTACCCAAACTTTCTAGGCGTATATTTAGGACAATCTTATCCAACTTAGTTTTTCCATAATTATGAATAAAGTGTTTAAAGGGGTTATTGGCTATTTCTAATCGGTCGAATAACCACGTGGCAACATGTGTGGTAATGTGCGGTGGTTTATTACGCAGATATTTTCTGCGCTGCCATTATAGGAATAGCTACATGCTTAATGTGTTTTATGTATTCTTTCGTTTAGGTTGTAGTTTTGTTTTGTTTCTTTTTCCCTATTATGCGATTACATGTAACCGGAATATGTGCATATCTTTTCTCTTACGTAAGTGTATTTATTGCGTACAGTGACGTCTATTATATATATATATATATATATATATATATATATGTGTATATATGCGTGTGTGTGTGTGTATGTGTGTGTGTGTGTGTTCGTATGCATCTGTTTGAATGTGTGTACAGCGTAATACGCCCATTTTTTAGGATCAATCATTTTGTAATCATGTCTATATGATGGGTGAGAAATTATTTGTAAATGGTTTGGTATAATTTTCAGTACATGCATGTGTAATTTTATGTTTTCTTTACTTTTCTTCTATTTGATTTTATTATTTATGAACAAGGCCATGCTAGAGTAACGTTCAAACATGCAGTGTAGACTTATACAATAGAAAAATACAGACCTGTTTAACATTTAGGTTAAATTATAGTTCTTAAGTTAAAAACTTAACAGTAGACTGCACCGTTCTGCATCGGCAAATTGTAATACAAATATTTCAAACAGAATTCACAGCACAACATTTATTTCCACTGCTTGAACTCTGTTTATAGAATGCTAAAAGTAACATTCTGGTCGGTAGATTCTCCAAAGCCTCTGCAGTCAGTAAGAGCGGCCTGTAAATGTGGTTACAGTGTTCCGGAAGGGGTGCCTAGGTGCTGCAGGGAATTCAAAAATACAATTTAACTTTTAGAAAATCCATATTAATGCTCGAATATCTTGAAAAACGAGTTATTCACAATTTTGTAATGTGCAAGTATGATTAATAAACAAGGTAAGACGTAGTTTTCTATATATTTTCCAGTTTTAAACTTTAAAACAGTTGCTCCCTGTCTTTTAACCAGTAAGAACTACCTTTTATTTAAATGACCTTTCCTAAGGACCTGGCCTTTGAAAGGTCTTGGTAAGTCAATTTTATTAATTACAAGCTCGTTTACCCAATTTCGTCTTTCACCTGAAATATATATATATATATATATATATATATATATATATACACACATATTCACACTTTATATATATATATATATATATATATATATATATATATATATATATGTGTGTGTGTGTGTATATGTATGTGTGTGTGTGTGTGTGTGTGTGTGTGTGTATAATTGTTTTGAGAAAGAAGATTGATTAGAAATTCTCTCACAATATAGAGGTTTGTACTTAGAAGTGCCCAAGAGTAACTTGAGATGAAAGATATAAATATATAATGTGAAGAAACAAAAGACCTGGTAATTCAACCCACAAACATGACTCCGATTAGAAATGGATTTAGATAGATTAAGAATATATGAATACACAGACATTAAAAAAAAATTTATTAGTAAATAAATATATTAAAAATATATGTGTATAAAGTAATAGACTTTCTCCACTATTTTTACCTATACACTCATGTTTGAACGTTTTTATGCGTGCATCCAGAAATTCTTTAAAATAAATTACTTTACACATACATATATCTTAATATATTTATTTATTTATAGATTTAAAAAAAAATGTCTGTATATTTATATATTTTTAATCTATAGGCGCAGGAGTGGCTGTGTGGTAAGTAGGTTGCTTACCAGCCACATGGTTCCGGGTTCATTCCCACTGCGTGGCACCTTGGGTAAGTGTCTTCTGTTATAGCCTCGGGCCGGCCAAAGCCTTGTGAGTGGATTCGGTAGACGGAAACTGTATATATATGTATGTGTGTGTGTGTGTATATATATATATATATATATATATATATATATATATATATCCCTTGAAAACTGATGCTGGTGTGTTTACGTCCCCGTAACTTAGCGGTTCGGCAAAAGACACCGATACAATAAGTACTAGGCTTACAAAGAATAAGTTCTGGGCTCGATTTGCTCGACTAAAGGCGGTGCTCCAGGATGGCCGCAGTCAAATGACTGAAACAAGTAAAAGAGTAAAGAGAGAGAGTATCATGTACAATTGTCCTTTAAATCCATCTCTAATCGGAGTCATGTTTGCGGATTGAATTACCAGGTCTTTCGTTTCTTCACTTTATATATATATTTATACATATTATGCATACATACATGCATATATGCATGCATCCATCCATCCATCCATCCATCCATACATACATATCTGAATAAGTATACATATTTTTTCCGTAATCTTTTATATTATTATTATTCCGTAACCTTTTAAAATTTGGAACACAGCTCAGAAAACCCTCACACTCGGATCCAAGTTGACAACACCTACTTTAAAATATAGTTTTATGTAAGTGCCCACGCGATGTGCAGCAGTACTTTTCTCTATTTAATCCCCAGAGTTCCATGAAAAGAAAAACATTGAGAGCCACTGCCCTCGTTTGCCGTTTTCTCATGCATACCACATGGCACCTCAACACTAAACATCAGTCTAGTAACTCTTCAAGATCGAAAGGTTGGTCCTTGAATTGACTGGCATGAAGAATAAAAACAGCCGATTCTATGGCGGCAGAATGTGTGTACAGCAACCCACTCAATTTCATATCTTGGTGTAGCTGGCAGCGCACACAGGCCAACGTCCTTTGAAATATCTCCGGCGCGTTTGTTGTACTGTTTCTTTCGAGATTTGTTTTAATTCTATCATACTATTATCACACTACGTCAGAAACTACGTCAGCTGATGATGCAGTCTCTAACCCGTCGATCGCCCAGCTAGTAGTTACAGTCAATTCTCTCCCAAATCATACCCTACTGTCTTGAGAAAGGAAAGGATCTGTATGATCACGTAATCCTACATACTCTGAACCAAACTGGATGGTCACGAAAGGAAACGAAAGTTTTTGGCCATTAATCAACTCAGATAGGGCTGATTTGGGGTGATACATAAATGAATACATGGAACCTGCCTCTAACACAGTAATACTCCTCTTCCACTCACTTTCTGAGCACATACCATGGCATGGAAATAGAGAGTCACCTCCCCACATACACACACTTCCTCTTTTCCTAAAGCTTACATTCGCTACTTTATATTGACTCCAAATTTTGGCACACGGCTAGCAATTTCGGGGGCGAGTTAAGTCGATCACATTGAACCGAAAGGATGAAAGGCAAAGTCGACCTCGGCGGAATTTGAACTCAGAACGTAAAGACGGACGAAATGCCGCCAAGCATTTTGCCCAGCGTGCGAACGATTCTGCCAACACACCGCCGTATAAGCTACTTTATATTATACAATACATTTCGAGCTCACAGAATCGTTAGCACGCCGGACAAAATACTTATCGGCATTTCTTCTGTTTTTACGTTCTGAATTCAAATTCCGCTGAGGTCGACTATGCACTTTCATCCTGTCGGGGTCGATAAAAGAAGACTAATGTTGATGTAATCGACTGCCCATCTCCCTCAATTTCGGGCCTTGTTCCTAGAGTAGAAAGGATATTACACAATACAAAGAGGCGGTGAGCTGGCAGAGTCGTTAGCGCGTCGAACAAAATGTTTAGTAACATTTTTTGCGGTTCTTTACATTGTGAGTACAAATTCTGCTGAGGTCAACTTTGCCTTTCATCCTTTCGGAGTCCATAAAATAAGTACCAGTTAAAAACTGAAGTCGATGTGATCGACTAGCCACTCCTGCTAAAATCGCTGGCCTTGCGCCAACATTACAAGCTATTATACAATATAAACTAATCACTATAACGTAGACGAATGTAATTTATATGAATGTATTTCTTTCCGATACAATTATCCATTGACTTAGCACAATAACAATAAAAGCACCTAATGGCAACACTTCATATACACATTTTATTTAGACATGATATAAAGCGGACATGAAAATATACTATAAAAACATACACACCCTTAAGTTACGTCAAGATAAAGACACGCACGCATTTCATATTATATATACTACCTATAACGTCTACTCATACATACACATATAATGATGCAAGTGCACTCCTAAACACACTTCTCAACACACCAAAAATTCTCTTTCTCTGCCTGCTTTTTTGCCTGTCTGTTTGGCTGGCTGGTTGCCTGCCTATCTATCTATCTATCTATCTATCTATCTATCTATCTATCTATCTATCTATCTATCTATCCATCTGTCTGTCTGTCTCTGTCTGTCTGTCTGTCTGTCTGCTTTCCTGCCTGTCTCTCTGTCTGAGCCCCGTGTGGCTAATAAAAGAAATGTATCTATCTATCTATCTAGACAGACAGAGGTAGACAGAGAGATACATAACGAGAAGAGAGATAAAGATAGAGAGATAGATAGAGAGAGAGAGAGAGAGAGAGAGAAAGAGCGAGGGAGAGAGGGAGAGAGAGAGAGAGAGAGAGATAGAGAGGTAGAGAGAGAGAGAGAGAGAGAGATTCTATCAGATAACTAGATAAACAGACAGAAATACACAAAGAGACAATAATTAGATATTTTGTTAACTAACAAACTTGTGTAATGAGTGAGATGTTAGCTAGAGAGACGAGAACTAAGTTTTTTTATGGAAGTAAATATATACACACACACAAACACATACACACATGCATACGTACTTACATACATAGATATATACATATAAGTGTCTGTGCGTGTGCATGTATCTGTGCGCGTATGTTTGTGTGTGAGCGCGCGTACGTGTATGCATGTAGATAAATCAAATTGTGTGTACATAGAGACAGACACACAAATAGATAAATAGATAGATACATTGAGAGATAGATAGACAGATACATACATAAATACACACACATACATATATACATAGATACATACATACGTACGTCCGTACATACATACATACATGCATACATACATACATGCATACATACATACATATAGGTACGCAAAAAACATAATGACACATATGCCCACGTCATATGGCAGCTAACACCACCACCACAACAACCCGTCTCTCTCTCACCATAGTTCTTCATGGAGATACACACACACACGCACGCGCGCGCGCACACATACACACACACGCACACACACACACACGTAACCTTTACACAAATTTCACACCAAAGAAGAAAACGCACTCAATGACACCTAGTCACTGACCGATGGCGGTGGAAGTTATCGTTAGAAAAAAATTGCGCTTTTACCACGCCTTCTAGCGGAATAGTGGTGGTGGTGGTGGTGGTGGTGATAGTGGGATGTTTTGGCTGGTGCTATAAGGGGTGAGTAGAGTTGGTGTTAAGTTTGGGTGTAGCAGTTTTGATAATACCAGAGATAAAGGAACACAGGAATGATAAGGTTTTGCGCGTTTCACTATATTTTTGTAAACGAGGTGTAGTCTGTCTGTGTGTCTGTGTGTCTTGTGTCTGTCTTGCGTCTGTCTTGTGTCTGTTTGTGACTGTCTCTATGCCTGTTTATCTGTCTACATGTCGACATATTTGTATGTTTATGTGTGTATTTCTCTTTCTGTCTCTATCTATCTGTCTGTCTGTCTGTCTGTCTCTCTCTCTCTCTCTCTCTCACACATACACACTATACGTATATATATATATATACTCTACTCTTTTACTCTTTTACTTGTTTCAGTCATTTGACTGCGGCCATCCTGGAGCACTGCCTTTAGTCGACCAAATCGACCCCAGGATTTATTCTTTGTAAGCCTAGTACTTATTCTATCGTTCTCTTATGACGAACTGCTAAGTTACGGAGACGTAAACACAGACACACAAATACACACATATATATACACATATACATATATACGACAGGCTTCTTTCAGTTTCCGTCTACCAAATCCACTCACAAGGCTTTGGTTGGCCCGAGGCTATAGTAGAAGACACTTGCCCAAGGTGCGAACCCGGAACCATGTGGTTGGTAAGCAAGCTACTTACCTCGCAGCCACTCCTGCGCCTATATATGTATATTATATATATATATATATATATATATATATATATATATATATATATATATATATATATATATATATATATATATATATATATATATATATATATATATATATATATATATATATATA
Organism: Octopus bimaculoides; assembly: GCF_046866305.1. Lineage (NCBI taxonomy): Eukaryota > Metazoa > Mollusca > Cephalopoda > Octopoda > Octopodidae > Octopus > Octopus bimaculoides. The sequence continues at coordinate 24,891,612 of NC_142943.1, forward strand.
TATATATATATCAGTTGAGTAAAGTTAAAACATAGCCTGGTTTTCACGTTTTTATTATGGTATTTTAACAAAATTAGCGCTTTCATACATAGTGTATTCATCAGATTTCAAATGTATCTAACTGACAGTTGAGTTCTTGACAACTTTAGTACCTCTTAGAACACTCCAACCAGCTGAATGTTTAGAATACCGTTTTGATCAATCCTCATTCTCTTAAACACCACCGTTTACCAGGCGTACCGATATTCTGTACCGATATTCATATTTCATGACATTTGAAACTGGTTATGTTGAAAATAGTGAAAGCTGCTCAAGTTTGATACTTTTTATTTACTAAAGATACTTAAATCATAACTATTGTTTTTCACTTTTGTAGTTGTATTTACTTTAAATGACATTGAAAAACTATGTTTTCAAAGGTATGCCAAGCTCCATACAAGCGTTCGCATTTGATGAAGTCAAATCTATCCTTAGAAATGGTAGCAATACCAGAAATGTTGAAAAATGGACATCTCAGTTTGTGAAAAATCTTGACGTGATAGAGCAAACTGGATTTCATTTTTTGAAATCAGCACACTCGAATTAGTGGGAAAACATGTCTCTAATATCAAACAACCAAGACCCTGTTCCCCAGTGTAATTAATCAAAAAAAAACAACAAAAAAACGAAGAAAAAACACAAGAAGTAAAAAAAATAAAACCCGCGTAAGTGGTGCATGCAAAGTATTAACAGACGCTCAGGAAAGGAAAGAAAGTTAGTTTTACGTTTCGAGCAAAGCTCTTCTTCAGAAATAGGAAACAGAGGAAAATCCAAGAGAAAAGGAAGACGGAGGAAGAAAAATGGCCAACAACTCACAAGTAGTTACACACACACACACACACATATATATATATACACACACACACACGCAGGGTACGGTGGGTAAATTATCACCATTTTTTATTTTTAATTTCGCGGATGTGCATTGCTTGTTTTTGATATTGTCGACTACACAATATAGTAGGGTCAGCTGGGCACCGTCTGTGCACTACGACGCAATTCACTCCGCCAAACATTTAGAAACGACATGCTGTACTGCTTGGCATTTGCACCGGAAGTGATAAAAATCGTGCCGGAAGTGATAAAATTGCAATGGAAGTGATGAAAATCGTGCCGGGTGGGATAAAAATTAAACATCCAGTCAGCTTCATGGTGTTTCGAGTGATCACTAGTGATGGTAACGTTATGCCTCCTTTCATCTTTCCACACGGTCTCAGACTCAATACGGCGGCCTACATCAAGTGCTTGGAGAGATTAGCGCAGCCCTGAGTCAAGAGGGTGGCTGCTGGAAGACCCGACGTCTGTCAACGGGGCCATGCCACACAAGCAGGAGAACCCAGTCATAGCTGTCAGACAATTTCTGCGACTACATCACACCTAATATCTGACCACATAACTTCCCAGATTGCAACCCCATTGATTATTATGTGTGGGGCGCAGTTGAACGAGATACCAACAAAACTCCTTGATGAACTGAAGGCAAGGATTATGGCAGCATTCACCAACTAAAACAAGGAGACCGCCCAGAGGAATTGCAGGAGATTCCGAAGTCGTCCGGAGGCCGTGAAGCCAATGGCGATTTTATTGAATGAATTTACTTTTTAGTATTTGAAGATATTCTTATGTAATTTTGATAAATATATCTGTTAAAATGAGATGTCAGCGTTATTTTTATTTTTGCATAATTTAGATGACAATTTATTCATCGCACCCTGTATATGCACATATACATATACATATAATTACACACACAGACACACACACGCAAATACCTTCTTTTACTTATTTCAGTCATTAGACTGCATTCATACTGGAGCACAACCCTGAAGAAAGTTTTGTCAAATGAACCGGCCCCAGCATTTTTTAAAGTCAGATGGTTATTCTATCGAACACCTTTGCCGAACCGCTAAGTTACAGGGACGTAAACACACGAACGCCCGTTGTCTCGCAGTGGTGGGAAACAAACACAGACAGAAACACGTACACATACACACACAGATAGACACACACACACACACTCACACACACACACACACACACACACACACACACACACACACACACACACACACACACACACACACACATATATATATATGTGTATACATATATATATATGTGCATATATACATATATATTCATACATATATACATTTTTATATATATATATATATAAATAAATAAATAAATATGTATATATATATATATATTTACACGACGGGCTTCTTTCGGCTTCCATCTGTTAAATCCACTCGTAAGGTTTGGGGCGCGGCTAGGTGTCACGCAGTTAGACTGAACCCGGGAGCATGTGGCTGTGAAGCAAACTTGTTACCACACTGCTACAAGTATATATATCCATATATATCTGTTTTTATGCCTATCTGTCTGTCTCTTTGTCTCTATGTCTTTCTATCTCTTAATATATGTGTGTATATGCATATATATATATATATATATATATATATATATATATATATATACACATATAAATAGATTTTAAAATTTAATTTTTAATTTTTTTTTTTTTGGTGTGTGTGTGTGTTTCTATGTTTGTCTGAATGTGTGTATTCAATTTAATGTACTGTCCTCGTTTGACGTTAGAACTTGTATTTAAATCTAGTGCTATACCAGTTATTATGGACTGAGTGCTAATATCTAAGTCAAACGCTTTAAGTATTTTTATTTAAATACTTTTAAAATCCAAACAATCTATGGCTGTTCATATTACATGAGATTACTAAGACTTTATCTCTGTACAAACCGGACTTTTAGGTATCCAGTGCATTCATATTAAGGTGGTCAACGCGGTTTTCTGTTTTGTATTGGGAAATTAGTTCTTTGTTTTTCTTTTTTTTTGTAAATTTTTTATACATATTTCAAGAGTTTAGATTTATGTTGTTGTTTAGCTACTATGCACATGCTGTTTTCCCTAAAATTATGTGGTTACTGCTATTCACTGTGTGGCAGAAGGAATGGAGACTGTTCCTAAATTTTGAGGTCAGATTCAAAGTTGTCAAGGTTCTTATGTTTCGGTGGTTGGGTACATCTGCACTTGAACTCGCGAATATATACGGATACTTCGGTGATTCTGTTTTAGTAGGATTCTCAACACATGCGCTTGGTTATGTATTCCGTTCTTTCGTTGAGGTGTGCGATATAGAGCTTTCTGTAGGATTTGTTAACGGGAACAGTAATAAAGCAGTCAGTGGAAATCAGAGCTACTTTCTGGCTATCGCCACAGGTAAAGATCTCTTCTAAATAGTTTCCAGACGCTTCAACGTTCCAGGTCCACCGATCCAAATTCCTTATCTAATATATATATCTAAAAAAGAAAAAAAAAACATCGTCCAGT
>NC_142943.1:24902502-24905002 GCF_046866305.1 Octopus bimaculoides
TTCACGGAGTTTCAGAAGTTGCTCTGCAAATAATTCAGCTGGTTGATCTCTTGAAAGCTTCGATGTCAAATTTGTCGACAGTTTAAGTGTTTTCACATTATGCCATAATACAGAAAACTTTATTGAAGCATTGAGCTCATCCACTTTTGTTCCTCTTGGAACAACTGGTAGTGTTTGTCGGAAGTCTCCTGACAATAATACTGTGACATTTCCCATCATGGAATTACAATTTCTAATGTCTTGTAATGTTCTGTCCACAGCTTCAAAAACTCTTTTGTGGGCCATGGTACATTCGTCCCAGACAATTAAGTGACATCTTTGTATTAGTTTACCCATTGCAGAATTTTGAGATATATTACAAACTGGAGCTTCTTTGTTAGATAAATCTAAAGACAACTTGAATGTCGAATGGACAGTCCGACCTCCGGGTAGTAATGTTACTCCAATCCCAGAGGTAGCAGTAGATAAAGCTGTTTTATTTTCTTGGCGAACTTTACCCAGGAGGAGTTTAATTACAAATGTTTTCCAAGGACCTCCTGGAGCCTCTAAAAAATAAGGTAGAAGCTTAGGAAGATTATCATTTATGTTACATGGTCAGGTCGTCCATATAGGAAATTTCCCTCATTATTTCAATGGACAGACATTGAAGATCCCCTATATTAGTTAGTGGGAGACCTAAATTTTCTATAGGTTCACTTCCCATCGAAATAATTTGATCTGCTATTTCAATCAAAGCCGCATTGTATATAGCACCAGTGAAAACAATATCTTGCTCAGGATTACTCAACTGAACTTGGTGCTTGAAATCTTCAGCAAGATCATTTCTGAACTTATTCCACAGTTCAACAGGATTACTTACTTCACAATTTTTGAGAATAATAGCAAAAATACATTTTAAACTCTTTGGTCACGGTTTCTTTTGACATTTGAATAGGCCGTATGGCCAAGGAGAATTGAAAGATTCAGTTTCGAATCTGAGCCAGGGTGAGACTACGACTACAGATTTAGGTTTACTCGTCCTATATGTGTGTATTATATAAGAGAAAAACATGTAATAATTGAAGTAGAAAAATTATGGATTTCATACACGAATTTCTGTTTGTTCTTCAAGTTGCAATTCAGCAACTTTTAGTGTTTGACCCCTCATGACAAAAGAAAGTGGGTTGGAAACTGTAACAGCTTAAATTAGAATGGGATATTAGATGGTATAACTGGTATGCGAGGAACGAAGACGGTGTCGCCTTTACCACAACCAGTGCTCTATTTTCTTAGCAGTTCCGATTGTTAAATTTTCTATTTATACACCCGAAGAAAACGGTTTTTTCGCATAAGGCAACACTTTTGTTCAACAATAAAGAACACGTCTGAAACAGCTGTAGTGAACCGCAGCCCTTCTGTGTTATTATATGTGCGTGTGTGTTATTATATATGTATGTATGTATATGCATGTGTGTGTGAGCGTGTATGCATGTGTGTGTGTATGTTATATATGTATGTATCTGTGGGCGTGTGTATTTGCTTATCAAAATGTAGAAACAAATTTATTGAAGTTAGGCTGCAACTTTAAACGATTTTCATTGCGTAAGATGATAGATTTTTATCATATTCCTTGCTAGTGGTTATCTCATCACAGTGTAAGTGTACTTCATCCTTTTCCTCAATAAAGAAAGAATGTTATTCACCATTGAAAGCAATCACAAACCAAGCATCTACTGATGTAATAGTATCATGTTTCGTGTCTATCAAGCAGTCATCAGCAGTAGCCACTTGGTTCAAACAAATGCTAAGACGTATATATATGATGCCGTTGGTGTGAAGTTCATTCTTTGCTGTTGGTGCTGCTGTTGGTAACCAGTAAAATCTGTTCGAGTTCTTTTCATCCAAAAACTATGTTCATTAAAACCATTTTATATTTTCAATATTATTCACACACACACACACACACACACACACACACACACACACACACACACACACACACACACACACACACACACACAGAGAGAGAGAGACATACACAAACACACACACACGTGCGTGAGCGGTAAAAGCCCTTTGGTCTCTTTCTTGGAGCGTTTTACATGTAGATAACAATCATTTAGTAGTATTATCTGCGATTATAATAAGTGGCTTTCATCTGCCCTTCTTATAATGTTAGTTGCATGGTACCGAATCGAACTATTTTTTTTTTAATGATATACGAAAATCCTGCTAAACACGTAGACTGACCTTTTTCTTTCGTTTGTCAGGCGTAGGCATGGCTGTGTGATTATTAAACTTGTTTCCCTTTTATGTGGTTCGGGGATCAGTCACACTGTGTGATACCTGGGACAAATCTCTTGTGTTTGCCTTCCAACTCACCGCCTGACAATCGATGTTGGTTTATTAACGTCCATATAACTTCGTAGTTCGCCGAAAAGATACAAGTCTTTGTATGTGTATACGTAGATATCTTAGCATCTATAATCACAAAGAAATGCAGTACATGCATAACCATTAG
>NC_142943.1:24910002-24912502 GCF_046866305.1 Octopus bimaculoides
CTACGGATGCATATACGCGCACGTACTCTACAAACATAGATACATAGATATACACACGCATACATAACAGAAGGAAGAGGAGTGGGACGGGGAGAAGAAGAAGAACAACAAGAACAACAAAAAGAACACAACAAGAACAACAACAACAATAACAGCACTAGACTCTGGCAATAGATTCTTTAGAACAATTTCAATAGCATGTAAGTTTATTAACAATAAATCTAGTTGCAATAATAAAACAATCATTAAATATTCATTACATATATATAAGAGGTTTTAAAAGTCTTCACTTTATTTAGCTTTGCTAGAATAAAATTTTCAATAAAGCATTCTAATAAACCAGAAATTCTGTTGAAGAAAGATTTGAACTACATTGTTAAGAGTTCGTGGAAGAAAAGATGGATTAAAAACAAACACTGCAAATATAGAGCTTAACAAACAGATGGATACCAAAAAATACAACACTACATTAAAAACTGTGATAGATTAATAAAGCTAATATTATTTTAAACAGCTAAATTCTCTAGCTAAAATCCATCAGTAAAATTTGTTCAATGGAAATGAAATATCTCAAATGAATATGTAAATCCAAATGTTTGCAGTAAGGACTTTTATACATGTGAATGAGAATAAAATTATATAGTAGTCGTGGTTAGTGGCGAATCAAGTATAAAACTAAGGGGACTTAATATTTAGAACCCCTAAGGCGTTAGAATCGTTAGCACGCTGGGCAAAATACTTAGCCGTATTTCGTCCGCCTTTACGTTCTGAGTTCAAATTCCACCGAGGTCGAATTTACTTTTCGTCCATTCGAGATCGATAAAATAAGAACCACTTGAACACTGGGGTCGATAAAATAAGTATCAGCCGAGCACTGAGATCGTGCCAAAATTTGAAACCAATGTATAGAGTCCCTTAGGCGGCGAGCTTGGCAGAATTGTTAGCAAGCCGCGCAAAATGCTTAGCGGCATTTCGTCCAGCTCCACGTTCTGAGTTCAGATACCGCCAAGGTTGACTTTATCATTCATCCTTTTGGGTTCGACTAAATAAATAAAAAATAAAATAAAAAAAGTTAAGCATTGGGGTCGGTGTAATCGACTTGTCTCCTCTCAAAATTGCAGGCCTTGTGCCAAAATTTGAAGCCAATATTTAGGGTCCTTAATCACACAGTTTTTCATAATCTACATATTTTTGTTCTTATAATTTGTGAACACGTTGTTTATTTCCGTACGTTCACCCTGTATTATTTTGTTTGCTCGAGCCCTAATACTCCGCAAATCTTGCGGGTGCCGCCGATATACGAAGTCCCTAGTCTTATCGTTAAAGGCACGAAACTAAGTATTAGTATTTTTCGGTCGATAACTGATGAAGTATTAGGGTTCTGGTACGTCTTGTAGTATTGCAGTATTGTAGTATTTAATGCATTTTTCATTTACACACACACACACACACACACACACACACACACACACACACACACACATGTAAATGAAAAATGCATTAAATACTACATGATGTACAGGTAGGACAGATACCAGAACCCTAATACTTCATCAGTTATCGACCGAAAAATACTAAAACTTAGTTTCATGCCTTTAACATAAGACTAGGGACTTCGTATACAAATGTATACAAATTACCGTTAACAAAAGTCGGGATGTGTGGCGTTCAGTTATTCCATAAATGAAAAATACATTAAATACAACAAAACGTATGTACACACACACACACACACACACACACACACACACACACACACACACACACACACACATGTATGTATGTATGTATGTATGTATGTATGTATGTATGTATAATGCAGGCCTGGTCAACCACCACAGAACTCATAGGAATCAACCCCTTGTAAATTGTGATACGGTTATTGTTCACATTAAATACAACAAAACGTATGTATACACACACACACACACACACACACACACACACACACACACACACACACACACACATGTATGTATGTATGTTAGTGGCGAATCAAGTATAAAACTAAGGGGACTTAATATTTAGAACCCCTAAGGCGGCAGAATCGTTAGCACGCTGGGCAAAATACTTAGCCGTATTTCGTCCGCCTTTACGTTCTGAGTTCAAATTCCACCGAGGTCGAAAAGGTATGTCAAAAGACTTCATGCTTTAGCACATGTTCCTTCTGCCAGACAGCGCAGCTGTTTAGGAATGATGATGATCCATGTTTCCAGAGTGTTAATTGTTTCCAAAGGAATTTTTGTCCGTTCTTCAGCTAAAACAGTCTCCAGTTCTTGTAGTGATGATGGTGGAGGATATCGATTCCTTACTTGTTTTTCTAAAATGCTCCATAAATGTTCAATAATATTGAGATCTGGGGACTGTGGTGGCCAGATAAAATGTTCAACTTCACTAGAATGTTCCTTGTGCCATTCACTAACAACTTTAGCTGTGTGAATTGGTGCATTATCATCCTGAAAGATAGCGTTTCACTCCGGAAGCAGTTCCGCAAACATAG
>NC_142943.1:24917502-24950002 GCF_046866305.1 Octopus bimaculoides
TGCCAGCACAGACCGGACACAACCAGTAGGATTAGAGCTTATCCTAGTTAATGACTCAGAATTTTCATATCTTGGTCGGAAATATATTTTGCCATGACAATGAACTGCTATGCCAAGTCAATAGTAAATGTATACTAATTATCGTCTGCAGGAGTTTCTCTGACGTACAGATAAAAACAACGCTTGCGTAAGAAATAAAGCAATTCTTTCTTATCTTGACACAAGGCCAGCAACATTGGGTGGACGGACGGGCGAAGTGTCGATTACATCGACCTCAGTACTTGACTTATACTTTATTTTATCGATCCTGAATGGATGAAAGACAGAGTTGACCTCCGTAGAGTTTGCATCCAGAACGTACAGAGCGAGAAGAAATGCCACCAAGCATTTTGTTCGATGCGCTAAAGATGCTGCCAGCACGACGCCTTAAAAAAAATAGTAAAAATATATAATAATGTTTTTTGATTTAAACAACTCGACAATGCAATTTTCCTGAAGCTATAACTGTAAAATAATTAGTTCTGAGGGAATGGGTTAAGATTAATTTCTTTATGTTTTTTTTATTTCATCAATGATCAATACTTCTGTTTCGTAGGTTTTTGTCTGATCATTGAACTGGAGACTTGGATAAAAGCATTCTTCACTTGTTTGCATCGTATTCATCCTCTACAATCAAGCTCTGTCCTGCTGTTGATGAGAAATTTTATCCTATTTTTAACAGCAGTTAAGACCCAAGAGAAATAACAGCGTGTTTACGAAAGTCCTTAAGTGGATACCAAAAACACAAACTCAAAGAAAAGCGATTTGGCAAAGTTTGTTAATGTCAAAAGCTATCAAGCTATTTTACAGTCTCGGGTTTAACAACACCTACAGATGAAACAAATGAATGTAGCACCAGTGGAGCCAGTGACAACGTACGAACCGTTGGAGCACTTATTAGCAACTTTCAATACACTGTTGACACATGGAACAGATGATGATCACAGTCATCAAAATGAAAAAACAGCGGAACCAGAAGAGACAGCGCAGAGACATGAACCAAGAAACAAATTCAGTGATTTAAAAGACTTCACTGGCCTCACATTACGGGATCATGACAGTTAATAACTATTCCATACAGAATTGTTGAATACTAGACATTAGGCTTTTCCTTTTAGAATATAAAACAAAAAAATATGTATCTACTGAAAGTACCAGCACTTTATACTATATTTGGTAGCAGCTTACCTCGCCTTTTAGGGAAGAATTTCATCAGTCTTTGCAGGATACAATTTTTTATTTTCACCTAACTGTTCAACTAGTCTTAAATTAATGTGGTATATCTCAGTTAGTAACCATAATTGAATAGAAGGTCGTAATTTACGTCATTTTTTGTGTGTGTGTTGTTTTGGTTAAAGCGTCCTTTAGACACGTCATAGACACAAGACAATCTCTATACATTTTCCTGGTTATATAATCATCATAAATATGTTCAACAGTACTCTAATAATTGATTATTCTTAGTAAATGTCGCATTCCTATGAAGATATTAATACTAACGTTTGTATTTCATCGAAGCAGACAGACTGTGTACAGATAGAAAGAGATAATAAATGTATTATAATTTTTTATCTAGATTCACAGTCCCGTATGCCGATTTTCAGTCACCATTAAAAATTCTTATCGGAATTAATTTGAAAAAATAATCAAATAGTCTTTTCATCTGTTGATAGATTGTAACTGCTTTCAACAAATGTAAAGATATGAGGTAAAATAATCGTAGTAATATTAGGCTCCACTTAAAAATATTGGTTACGTTTCTGTATATTCTGTCTCTTTAATATTCATAGGGCCTCTGTTCTCTTTATCTCTTGTTTCATAATTTGGGAAATCAATATTAGACTCATCGTTGTAGTTGCTCAAAATAATTTCTGTAGCACGATCTTCAGTAGAATCTCCTGATATATTTAATTTGACATTGGTCGTCACAAGTCACGATGTGTAAGTGTAGTTAGTTATAGAGTTGTCAGACGAGAAATCCCCAAAGAGTAGAATTAAGAAACTTTAAAAAAAAATGTTTATTGGTGCCTGCAGTAAGGAGAACATATATATATATATATATATATATATATATATATATATATATATATATATATATGTATTTGTCTGTGTACCTGGCTCTCTGTCTGTCTGTCTGCCTGCCTGTATGTATGTATGTATGTATGTATGTATGTACGTATGTACGTATGTATAAAATTATACAGAATATATGTATGTGTGAATGTGTGTGGGGGCGTGTGTGTATGTGTGTGTGTTAGAGTGAATGTAATGAATATAGGTAAATATGTCATCGATATATATATGTGTGTGTGTGTGTGAGAGAGAGAGAGTGTGTGTGCGTGCCTGTATTTGTGCACACATGTATTTGTGTGCGTTTGTGTATGTTTGTATATATCTGTTTGTGTGCGTTTGTGTATGTTTGTATATATCTGTTTGTGTGTACGTGTCTATTCTGTTTTTAGATAAAAAATCCAAACACCAGCATTGTGAGAATCTTTGACCATGTTACTGATGAAAACAATGTAAATATAGTTATATTTTGAATATGTAATTATATGCACATATAACTGTAAAATATTTTCTAGCAACTTCTGAATGTCAAAGTATAGTGACTAGTTAATGCTCGGACAAGAAAAACTCTTGCTAGCACTGGATGGAAAAATATTTATTCGTACATGGTGAGACATTTAAAAAGAATCAATAAAAACAGTTTTTTTACTAAACCAAAATATATATGGATTGTAGTTATGGTTCATTATAATCCTGTTGTCATGCAAGTTTCTGTGAAACTTTGGTCTAAAAGCAAATTGTTTTGAGTAACCACAATAAATAAACATTTGTAGAGAGTTGTGTACAAGTAAAAACCAAGCAACATCTAAGCTTAATGTATTGAAATCATCAAGATAAATGGCTTGTCAAGAAATTTGTATTGAAGTCAAAACCGAAATGAATTGTTCCTAGAAGCTGTGCTTCACCGGATTACTAACCAGATGAAACGTCAGTTATTGTCATTTAGACTCAAGTGAGTCCTGATCAAACAAACCTCTAATCAGAGCCATGCCAGATATGACCGTCCTGTCTTTTATTATGTACAGGAAACTCAGGAACCTATTCAAGGTGTCCTTTTCTGGAGTGTAATTTGAAGGAGATTTTAGCTGATACTTCTAGCAGTTCGAACAACCACGTAGAACCCTTCTCCTTCCGGGTTTTGTGAATTGTAAGGAAGAAATAAATATTCTACTGGCTAGTCTTTAATATTTGCTAAATATGTCGGTGAATTGCTGCACGCTACTCTATTCTCATTGTCCAACCAACTTCCGCGGATTTTAAAGACAGAAGAGAGAATTCGGTGAAGGAATTCTTTGCAAATTTCAACAGATACAATTGTCATGTTTCTCATACAATTACAATTGAACAGCTGGCACGACTAAAAGCAAAATTATTGAATACAATATCATCGCATAGTTGTCAGTTGATGAGAGCTTTCGTGTTGTGGCCATTTTGGAGTTAATCGTTTTACCTTCATCAAATATAAACAAGGTCATCGCTCATCTGCGTTGCTGAGTGTAAAGTTACAGCAACTGGAAATTTTCAGAGACATTTTTACTCTTGCTATTTTTTCCGTCATTCTCAAATTATCTTCTCTATCTCCCCCTTCTCTCTGTGTTTGTCTGTCTGTCTGTTTGTCTATCTTTGTCTCAGTCGATCTGTCTGCCTGCCGCTCTCTCTCTCTCTCTCTCTCTCTCTCTCTCTCTCTCTCTCTCTCTCTCCCTCTCTCTCTCTCTTTCAGTCTGTATTTCTCTCCCGTAAATGTATCAAAATGACCTGGTTTTTCCGCTATCGTTGAGTCAAAACAGGTAAACTAAGAGTTTATAGAATAAGCGTTGAGGTCGTTTTGATACATTTACTAGAGATATATACCTACTGAGAGAGAGAAAGAGAAGGGGATCTCTTTCTTTCTCTCTCTCTCTCTCTCTCTCTCTCTCTCTCTCTCTCTCTCTCTCTCTCTCTCTGTGTTTATATATATTATATATATATATGTATATATTATTTGTATTATATATATAATCTATCGTACGTACAAAATGTATGTATTTTGTTTATTCGCCAAATTCGCTGCGGAATAGCGTTTCGGGGAAATTCCCTAATAACGCTGTGTGTTAAAACGCTACACTGCGGTGAATTCGGTGATTAAATAAAACACATACATTGTTTGCGTACGATGGATAATGTTTACATCACTATCACTGCATTTTATTCGCAATTTAATTTACTTCCACTTGTGCATCGCCGTAGCACATCAACCAATAGTTTTCACACTATTTGTATAAAGTCATAGACCAGCGATTCAGTTCGTCTTCCGTTTGAACCAAGTGCATGGTGTTGATAAGCCACAATAATGGCGAAATATCAGTATCCGCAACTCTTGAGTCGATCTCACTCGAATTGTTTCACCTGGTCTATGACTTTCAGGTGTTTTAACAACCATCGTTATTAGGGAATCTCCCCAAACGCTATCCCGCAGCGAATTCTGCGAATAAACAGAGCACATGGTAATGCCTGCATTACTAGCGATGCTTTCAATTTCTAATTTAATACATACATATATATATGTTCTTTTTTCTTTTATTTGTTTCGGTCATTTGACTATAAGGTGGTGCTCCAGCATGGTTGAAGCATACACACACACACACACACACACACACACACACACACACACACACATTCATATATATATATATTCTTTCATTTATTTCAGTCATTTGACTGCGGCCATGCTGGAGCGACGTCTTTAGTCGAACAAATCGACCCCAGGACATGTTCTTCGTAAGCCTGGTACTTATTCTATCGGACTGTTTGGCCCAATCGCTAAGTTACGGGGGACGTAAACAAACCAACATCGGTTGTCAAGCGCTGGTGGGGGACAAACGCAGACACACAAACATGCATACATACATACATGCATATATATATATATATATATATATATATATATATATATATATATATATATATATATATATATATATGTATAAAGAGAGAAAAGGATAAAGAGACCAATGGCAAAGTTAGAAATATATATATATTTCTAACTTTGCCATTGGTCTCTTTATACTTTTCTCTCTTTATATACATACACACGCTAATACACGACCTATGTTATATTCCCCACTCATGTTTATACAACGGCAGGGGCAAAACTAGCCGGTATATAGCACTTACCTGGTATTACCTGTATCATTGGGTTTGGTTGAATCCAATACCCTTCATAACCTTTATATATATATATATATATATATATATATATATATGTGTGTGTGTGTGTGTGTGTGTGTGTGTGTGTGTGTGTGTGTGTGTGTATATTGGAAGGTTTGGAGGTGATGTACAGGAATTATATAATAGAAAAAAATTAAGGTACTCAGAAATCTGGATGGTTGTACATTTACAGATTTTTATTAATGTCACATGTGTTATAAATCATATAAAGCGCTTTTCACCTAATCTTGTAGGATTTTCAAATTTTTGATTTCACCTTGCGATGCCGTCTCTTTATATAGTTTTATTGAGTGTGTAAGGGTGGAGAGAGAGATATATAGGATAGTAAGAGAGGGTGAGGAATGGAGGGAAAAGTGGGAGAGAGTGAGTGTGTGTGTGTGTGTTTTTGTGTTGGTGTGTGTGTCTGTGTGCGTGCGTGTGTGTGTGCCTGTGTATCTCAAAGGAGTGTCAATGGGAAAGAGAAAAGCAGAAAATTGTGTTTATAGCTGGTCAGTTCTTTCAATGATAAGTTCTTTCAATGATATATATATATACAGAGAGAGAGAGAGAGAGAGAGAGAGAGAGAGAGAGAGGCTTCTTTCAGTTTCCGTCTCCTAAATCCACTCACAAGGCTTTGGTCGGCCCGAGGCTATAGTAGAAGACACCCGCCAAAGACGCCACGCAGTGGGACTGAACCCGGAACCATGTGGTTGGCATGCAAGCTACTTACTACACAGCCATTCCTGCGCCTATATATATAATGAATTGATCAGTGTAATAAGATTCAACAAAAAGAGTACTCCATCTGGCGAGAGTGAAAATATTATTTTATATGATTACCTCACGTGCATAAACCACGCTACCAATAGTTTCACTCTTCTTCGGGAGTGGACTATTCAACCGAACCAAGCAGTTTAAATAATGTACTGAATATAAAACGGTACGAAAAGACCCGAAAAATCAAACGGATCGTATGGGAGATACTAAGAAAGTGAACTGCGAATATAAAGGGAGGTAAATAAAAAGCGAAAACCTTAAATGTAGAACCAAGCGAATGACGTATGTGATGTGGATAGATATAATATAAGAATATAAACGTGCGATATAAATATAAACTATAATAAAAAGAAATGAAAATAAATGAGTTAAGGAATATAAGAATATAAGAAATGATAGAAACATTAAAGGGGTATGTAAGAATATAACATATGCAAAAAGATATAAAATATATGAAAACATGCAAATGACTATAGAGGCGCAGGAGTGGCTGTGGTAATTAGCTTGCTTACCAATCACATGGTTCCGGGTTCAGTCCCACTGCGTGGCACCTTGTGCAAGTATCTTCTACTATAGCCCCAGTCCGACCAAAGCCTTGTGAATGGATTTGTTGGACGGAAACTGAATGAAGCCTGTCGTATACATATTTATATATATGTGTATGTATGTATGTGCATATATATGTATATATATATGTATATATGTTTGTGTGCCTGTGTTTGTTCACCCACCCTCGCTTGACAACCGATGTTGGTGTGTTTACGTTCCCATAACTTAGCGGTTCGGCTAAAGACCGATAGAATAAGTACTAGGCTTACAAAGAATAATTCCTGGGGTCGATTTGTTCGACTAAAGGGGTGCTCCAGCGTGGCCGCAGTCATAATGATAGAAATGAATACAAGAATAAAAGAATATGCAAAAAAGGAAAACATATATGAAAAAATATGAAAATTATATTAAATATAAAATATATGAATATGAAATATAAATAAGAAACCTGAATATAAAATATAAATACAAAGAGACACGATGAAAGGAGAAAAGTTAGGAGCGTGGTTACCAGGCGATACAATATATATATATATCAAGCAGTGTAGCTACACACATGCTGTTGGCGATTTCTTTTCCTTCTTTGAATTGTTCCCTTTCTCCTTTCCGACGAAGAGCTATGCTCGAAACGTCAGTCTCTCTTTTTACTGAGTGTCAAACTGATACATTCCTTGTGCACGTCCTCATGTTATCAGTTATTGTTAATTTTATTGTTTGTTTATTTGAATTTACTATCTCTCTCTCTCTCTCTCTCTCCCTTTCAGTCACTATCAATAATATGCTTGTTTAAGAATAGTGTGCGCGCGTGCGTGTGTAAAAAGTTCTTCACAAGCTCTAAGCTCATGAGGCTGGTTTCCCAGATTCTGTAACATGTATAAGCCTCTACTGGACGGATTACTCATTTCTGTGAGTTGAGTGGATTGAAGGAACGTAGAATGAAGTGTTTTACTCAAGAAGACAACGCATCGCCCGGGTTAAGAATTGAAACCACAATCTTATGATCATGAGTGCAGCACCTAAACCACAAAGTCACGCGCCTCCACGCATATCTATATGCGTATGTATACGTGTATGTGTGTATGTGTGTGCGCGTATGTGTGTATGTGTGCTTGTACGTGTGTGTATGTTGATATGCATATATATGTATATATGTATACGTGCATGTTTATATATATATATATATATATATATACACACACACACACACACACACACACACATATATATATATATATATATATATATATATATATATATATATATATATATGTATATATATATATATGTATATATATATGTATGTATGTATATATGCGTATATATATGTATATATGTGTGTATATTTATATATATATATATATGTATATATGTATATATATATATATAATACATACATACATACATACATATATATATATATATATATATATATATATATATATATATATATATATATATATATATATGTATGTATGTTTGCGTGTGTTTACGTTGGAGGAATTCAAGACATAATCTCATTAGTATTCTCTAATGTAAGTTAAACCAGTTTAGCGGATGAAGCCAAATATAGATTGTTGGTGGTGGGCGTGTTATCAAAACATGCGTGCGGCTTCAGGCAGGTACTGCAGTCTAGAGCTGAGAGATTTAATCACAGCTAGTAAAACTAGAGGTAGAATTAAGTATAAAAATGCGACAATGTATCTCATTGTGCTGCGGCTTATCTGATGAAAGAAAAGAAAAAAATACGAAAAGAAAAGAAAAAATACGAAAAGAAAAGAGACAAACTTGGTGAACGTTATGTTTGTTACATATGATTTATATATATCATAGCGTCGTCTTACGATTTTCTTTTTGTGAACCTGGCTGCTTGTCTCCTAACCTGCATTCTCTCCATTACTTCTCTCTCTTTCTCTCTTTCTCGCTCTCTTTTTGCATGTGTGTGTGTGTATGTGCCAGAAATAAGAGACATATACACAAATATATAATATAATATATATATTATAAACGGTGGTGCATCAGCATGGCCGCAGCTCTGAGCTGAATCTATAAAAAAATATATTTGTTTACACGCACGCGCGTACACACACATACGTATATATATATACACGCACACACACAAATAAGCACATAAATGCAAAACAAGGTGCAGAAATTAGTAATCGAATAAGGTAGAATAATATGCTTCTTATTAAAGGCGAAAAATCTTCACAAACTTACTCAAAGTTCCACGTTACTGTTCGTCGGACAGTTGTGATCACAAATGTTCGAAGAACGGTAAGATGAAACTCTGAGTAACAGTTTGTGAAGAGTTTTTAGGGCTTTAATAATATATATATATAATAAAGTGGTTTCTTAAAGTTAAGTATTCGATACGTTATATCGAATGAATTTATTTATTATGTAATCTAATAAATAAATAAATCTCCAATTTCAAGTTAGAGTCATGAAAAAGTAATAATCCGTATTACATTTTATTTGAATTTTCCCATTCGCTTTGACATTCACGTGTATATCAGCCTCAATGCATGAGTGAGCCATCTTGATTAAACTTCTAATCCTCTATACATGATTTTAGGAATGTTTTTTCTTAAGTTAATTTTGATTTTCTGGTAATGGTTGGTAGTCAATGTAATATTCAGAATCCTGGGACCGTTTGAAGATAACGATGTTCCCTCCCACCATACCTATCTCATCTAATTTTGTAACATGTATTTATTTCCTTTCAACCGTCTTGTTTTTGATCATGCTACTGCAATGGTGCCCAATGTTTTGTCATACCATTTTAACACAATGTCATACCATTTTAACACATAGAGATCAGATAAAGATGCACGTTTTACAATTTTGTTGTATCGGTTTCAAACCCTGAGCACGGGAACTTGCGTAATGTCTTCCACTATAATCCGAGGTTAACTAAAGTCTTCGAGAAAAATTTGTTAGGCATAAACTGTGATGAAATTTATCGATGAATCGTTCCTATACTTGTATAGTAGCTTTATTCCTTCACCTAGTTTAACATCACCACATGTTCCTTGCCTATCTTTAAAGTAATTGACGCTGTTCCAAGCCTTCGAGTCACGATTCTAGTCTTAGAGTAAATTCTTCCTTCCCCTCATCAACATTGAAAAGATCCATGGATGCCGTTTACTTATTGCTCTGATTAAATCATTAACGGGAAAATCCCGGAAGTCTTTTATAACCTTCCAAAATATGAAGTTTTCTTATTCTTCGATAGTCGTCTGTTCACCAATTTTACCAACTGTTTCTAGCAGTTGTTCCAAAATTGACAATGTTTTCAGACACCTTGCTCTATAGTTATTTTTTACTCTACCTAACCTTCATAGGAATCATCAGACTTGCCTCCCTCTATCTCTCATTTTTCTATATCGTTCTATATCGACTTGAAGATTGAAGTAATGTAATCATTAGTTTGCTGATTTTCCTCGTTAGGCTCTGTTCACTTCATATCCAAATTATCATATTGAATCAAGTAGTTTATGCTTGAGCTGGCTCGAGTATCTATACCTATTATTTTACTTCTTGTACTGAGTTTGAAGCATTTACTTCACTTTTCTCTAATGTTATTTTGTAACATCCTCTTTTATTTGTGAATGCTGAATTGTATCAATATTGTCTAATCGTAAGGGATGATTCCGTTTTAATTTTCTGAAAAAACTCATTTTTGTTGTGGTGAAAAGGCAGATTTTTATTATGTTCTGTCTTGCAGTAATATTGCCGTTTTCTATTTGGACATAGTACTGTTGTTATACTGCCTTAGAGTGGAACCTACGTTCTTGTGTTTCCAGTATTCAAGAGTGTGGTGTTCTATCAAATACTTTTTCTAGAATCAATCGATTCTATGCTTGAGTTTATCTGTCTTTTCTCACTCTCTTCGGTATTTGCTCAATTCACTAATAACTGTTCTTTGCAACAATACACCTTTTCCCTTTCTGTTCTCTGCCATTAATTTCCATTTGAACAGCATACCTGTTGTAGAGTGTAGGTGTAGCTGATAGCAAACATGCTTTTGATTTGTTGTTCGGGGTATCTGATGCTTTACTTTTGAGAATCAATAGTGTTTCCCCTTCTAACAGCCAGTCGGGTATTGATTCTAATTTGTTTAGTAGAGTTTACTGAATGCTCTTGTCAGAGATTCATCAATACTGGTTAGATATTTTAGCCATATATTGGAGACTATAAATCCCGAGAGATTTTCTGTAGTTAGCAACATTCTTTATTATTGCATTAGTGAATTCCCTGCAAGTTGTGCGGGGCTATGTGTGTGATATAACATTCTCTCTTCCCTTTTTTGTTTAATCTATTGTATGCATCGATTGGGCTGAATGTTTCTGTTCCATATTTTCTTCGAAGATATTTTGGCTCAACTAAGGTTGGTGTGTAATTTAATACTGTATTAGTTTATTTATTTTACTTTTTTTGGATGTCTCTGTTTTTGTTATTTAGCCGAAATATCTATCATTAAAGGCGTTCCAACCGTGACTATTCCATTTTTCCAGATGCATTGTATCCAGGATTACATTATTGCTTGTGTTTTTACTTGTTAAGACCCTGGGGTATTGGATGTCCCTCTGGAATGCTTTGCTATTTGTTTCAAATAACATACTCTCATCAAAGAAGTGCTCACACTTTTCACAGCGTGTATATCCGCTATAACTTGGCTAAGATGATTTCAGTTTTTCCTTTACTTCCAGGATGTCTTTTTACACTTGAAAAATATCTGGTTTACTACTGTCCATTCTATCATTAGATCCTGTACATTTTCAATTTCACGAAGGGATTTTTTCAGTCTTTCTTTCCAATTCTATTATATTTTTTTCCACTGTTTCCTTGTTCAAAAGGTTCTTATTCTATTAAAATTGATCCTGATTTCCCTCGATACTACTCTGGCTAAAAGAATTTCTTGCGGCATCTTGCATTAATCTATCATTTCATGGACGTGTCTGTTAAATCGTAGCTTGGTGGGGCGTTTTCGTCGATTCTTGTATAATGTAGTTACTAATATTTCATTTCCATTTTTTTATCCAGATAAATTTTCCTTATTCCTGGCTGTGATTAGATTATTATGCTGGGTGCTTTTATTTTGTTTGTTGTTAAGAGTGGGAATATTGTATATTGTGTTTGGATATTTGGTAGGTTTTTCCACAAGGACTTGTGTGGTAGCCACCATCGTTTAACGTTTTTATTTTCTCTGTGTATATTTTTGCTTTCCTGTTATACCTTGTTCTTTCTATGTAAGATAAAATTAATGTTCATTTGTTATATATGTGGTCATTTCTATTGTTATCTTGTTGTTGTACGGCTTATGTGTTTGTATTTTGTGGACTAATTGCCCACTAGCTTCATTAGTTTGTACAAGATTATCTCTATTTTGGCCATGGTCAGTTGTCTTTTGGTCACTTTTGGTCACTTTTGGTCACATGGTCACCTTTGTTTTCGGTGTATGAATTGTTCTATTTATGCTTCCGGGATTATTTTATTGTTTATCGTAAATATCTGCACATCCATTAATATATTGAAGATTAATTTTTGCGTTAATTTTCAGTTTTACTTTTCCCATATCTCATACGACGCTTTGTAGACTGTGGAATGTGTGTTTAACAACCCAGTAGAGTTTTTGGTCCAGCATTTCCTTGGGACTTATTTGATATATTTTCAATTATGTTTCTGGATTCGATCCCACGCTACACCTTGAAAAGGTACTTTGTACAATAACGTCGGGTGCACCTTGTAAATAGAGAATTTGATGAATGTAGACTGTGTAGAAGTTTGCTTGAAGACTACTACTACTACTACTACTACTACTACTACTACTACTACTACTACTACTACTACTACTTCTTCTTCTTCTTCTTCTTCTTCTTCTTCTTCTTCTTCTTCTTCTTCTTCTTCTTATTATTATTATTATTATTATTATTATTATTATTATTATTATTATTATTATTGTTCAGTAGTTTTATTTTTATAACGTGCTTTCACTTCACTACTGAGCGCAGCTCTGTGCGCCTTGGGTATGTGCTGTGGTTTGCTGTGGTGCTCTTATGGTTACTGTATTGAAAGCGTTTTGCGTAGGATGTGTGCTGTGCCCAGTAGTGCAATTTTCTGTATGTTATATATATTTGTAAGTCCTGGTGTTTTTGTTATGTATTTGTCTGAATATTTTTTTTATTATACCTAAAGCACCTACTATAATAGGAATTGTTTCTGTTTTTAGTTTCCACATTCGAGTTACCTCTATTTCCAGGTCTTTGTATTTTGTTGTTGTTATTATTATTATTATTATTATTATTATTATTATTATTATTATTATTATTATTATTATTATGTGGTAGACTTAAAAAGTCATTTGTTTTAATACCGCCCCCTGGCTCCCGGGTTCCTTAGATATCTCCAGTTGGCGGATAACATCATCTTCTCACCATTTCGTATGCTTTGAGCGCTGACTTCCCACCTGTTACTGAGACAGAAAAACAATATTTTAATAAATAAAGACAGGGAATAGATGCTGCTAGAGTTGGAATTTAGTCCCCTGATCAAACAGTCATTATCAAAGACACACCAGCCATAATATTCTATCCAATGTGTAATTTTCCTTTTTAGCCTCTTTCTTTAGCAGATCGAGTGGCCACGCAGAAACCTCTTTAAAGATCTGAATGGCATCCATATCGTATTGCTTATTTATTTATTTCTTATTTCTTATTTTGGATTCAATAGATTATTGGAAGAATTTTCTGTTCTTACACCACCTGGCTGTATGGGAAAAAGTTTACTTTCCAACTACATGGTTCCGGGTTCAGTCCCACGGCGTGATACCTTGGGAAGTGTCTTCTGCTATAGCCTCGGGCCAATCAAAGCCCTGTGGGATGAAAGAAACCCGTCGTTTCTCTCTCTCTCTCTCTCTCTCTATATATATATATATATGCATGTATATATATATTTATACATGTGTGTGTGTCTTTGTTTTTGTGTTTGTTCCCCACCATCACTTGACAATTGGTGTTGGTGTGTTTACGTCACCGTAACATTAGCGGTTCGAGAAAAGACACCGATAGAATAAGTATCGGGGTTAAAAAAAGTACTGGTGTCGATTTATTCGACTAAAATTCTTCAAGGCGGTGCCCCAGCGTGGCCGCAGTCTAATGACTGAAACAAGTTCAGTATAAAAGATAAAAGATCTGTGTTGATATTTAGATCGAGATCAATGGTAGAATAAGCTGAGTAATAGAAATAGATAGTATCGTATTAAAAGTAGACTTTATATTTTATCATTCTGGGATCAATAATGAAGTCAATTAATGAAGTCGATTAAATCAATGAAATACACTCTTCTCCAAGAATCGTAACCGATGTTAGAAATCATTGTTGTTGGTGTTTGAATGCATAATCAGAAGAGCGTCAGCCGAAATATCCACGGTATTAACATACAAGATTTTACGTTCATTATTCAGATCCCACTTTGATCAACTTTTACTGTATCTTTCCTTTGTCAATTGAGCACTGGCATCGACCTAATAGATTTAACCCCTCCCCCGAAATTGCTGGCCTGGTGCCACAAAATTAGGAACCAGTAAACTGATATACCCAAATACTGGGATCAATATATTGAACTATATGCTTTCCCTAAATTTGGAGGCCTATATCAGAAATCACAGTAATAGCAATTCTGTTTCGTATGATTATATATAGAAGGAGAAGGTAGAAGAAACGAAGTACTTAATACAATAGCGAAACAAGTACATTTTTTCACTGAATTGCAACGAGGAGAATATTCTATGAAGAATGCGGATAGTGATCATACGATCAAACCTCTCAATTCCCAATGTCTTTGAGTGCACGAAACATTCTCAGCAGCTTTAGTATCGATTATTTTTCAAATTTAAACAAATGCACCGATTGCTGCAGGAATTATTATCGATCTCCCTAGTTAGAATTTTAAAATTTCGGTTCACAATATTAGAGATGAAAGGAGTTTTTTTCCCCAGTATTTAGATCTTTTCCCAGTTCAATCTTCGAACTCAGAACCGTTATTTCTAATCTACAGACAATAAGGTACTTACTCACTAAGCTACAGTTGCAAGCAGTCGAGATGTGAATGTGGTACGCGTATATAAACTGAGAATAACTTTGAAGGAAAATAATTATCTAATTAACAGCAAATGGTCTCAAACATTTAGACATTGATGTATTTGGCAAGATTTGACTAAATTATCGCTGTCTGCATGTGCATACATACATACATACAAACATACATACAGACAAACAGACAAACAGGCAAATACATACGTATACTACTCATCCTAATACTACCCATCCCACCCCTTCCCACATATCTCTTGACACACCACTTCTGTTCCTCTCAATCCCCTGGTCACTCACCCCTCCCTCCTCCTGCTCCGCCTCTCCTATCACTTCTTTCCCTCCCTCTCCTTGAACACTCCCCTTTAACCATTTTCTACTTCTATACCCCTTTATTATTTGCCTGCCCTTCACCCAGTCTACCCTTAAATTCACTGCATTATGATAAAAAAATGTTAGATGCCAATCTCTCCACCCTGATGTCGGATTTACGGTAATGCATATTTTCATTCACTATTTGGTTGCATATCCTTGGATTTTATGCACACTCCATCTGCTAACATTACAACTATTACGTAATTCTGAGCCTCCAGAAACAGCTGTCGGACCTAAAATGCCATGCCCTTTCCCCTTAATTTTCTGTACTTTCTGTACTCCATGTAAATTTGTCTTGTAAATATACAAATATCTATATGCCTTTACGTGAGTGTTCATCAGATTCTTTTCAATTTTTGTTTCCCTTTATATATCTCCTTATAGATATTTACATGCATATATGTATGTATATATGTATGTATATATGTATGTATATTTTATGTATCAAGCTTAAGCGTATCTATTTGTCTATATATAGTCTCCTCCTACACACACACATACACACACACATACACATATAAATAAATACATACATACATACATACATATATATATATATATATATATATATATATATATATATATATATATATATATATATATATATATATGTAGGCGCAGACATGGTAAAAAGTTTGCTTCCCAAATTCATAGTCCGGGTTCAGTCCCACTGTGCGTCACCATGGATGAGTGTCTTCTACTATAGCCCCGGTTCGACCAAGGCCTTGCGAGTAGATTTGGTATACAAAACTGAAAGACGCCCATCACACACACACGAGCGCGCACGCTGGCGTGGCTCTGTGGTAAGAAGTTTGCTTCTCAGCCATATAGTTCCGTGTTGAGTCCCACTGTGTGACACTTTGGGCAAGTGTCTTCTACTATAACCTTGGGCTGACCGAAGCCTTGTGTGTGGGTTTGATAGAAAGAAACTGAAAGAAGCCCGTTGTGAGTGTATATATATTGTGTGTGTGTAACCACGTGTGTGTGTTTGTTCCCATCACTAGTTGACAAATGGTGTTGGTGTGTTTACGTCCTCGTAACTTAGCAGTTCAACAAAAAAAATTGATTGAATAAGTGCTAGGCTTGAAAATAGTCCTGGGGTCGATTTGCTCGACTAAAAATCCAAAGGCAGTGCTCCAGTATGACCGCTGTCAAATGACTGAAACAAGTAAAAGAATAAAAGAATATATGTATATAGTGTTTGCCTGTGTTTGTTTCCCCATCACCGCTTGGCAACCGGTGCTGGTTCGTTTACGCTTATATAAGCTAGTGAATTGGTGTAAGAGACCGATAGAAGAAGTACGAAACTTAAAAATACTAGTACGGGGATCAATTTGTTCAACTAAACCCCTCAAATCAGGGTCGTAGCATGGCCGCGGTCCAGTGACTGAGAGAAGTAAAACATGAAGAAATCGTTGACAGGTAAGTCACTGCAATTTTTGTCCGGGGTAAGCTGTGGTTTAAAACAAAATATATGTTGAAGGGAGACGAATACCGCAGTAACATGCCTGTCATCAATGCAAATACATTAAGATGTCCACTTAATCTGATACTGCTTCAATTGTTTACACCAGATCATTTATTAGCAACATGGAGACAATGAATGCTGTTTGTAAAACTCACCACTTAAAGGAGCATTTAGATTTTCATCTACAAACAAGGCACCAGAGGAAGAAATTCACAATATTAAACGCACATTAATCAACAACGAATATTCTGAAAGACTAGTAGACCGAGCTATAGATTAATATAGATACAAATACAGCACAACAAATAAATACATCGGGGAATACATCTAATAAAAATACACAAATTAGACAAAATCAATTACAGGAATCTAATGCATACAAACTATCGTGCAGACGAACATATAATCAAGACACTCGTAAAATGGTACGCAAAATGCATAACAGACAAGAATCTTAAAGTAAATATCTACTAGAAAAAGATCTAAATTAAAAACTTCCTTATCAATGGCACAATACAAGCTTGTAAACCCGAGAACAAATTATACGTGTTGTCAATGTAATCTATAAATTTTAGAGTAAGACTGAAAGTTGCAAACTATTGGACTCCAGCTGTTACATTGAACATAGTACAACGTTCATTCGTTGGCTCATCATGCACTTACAAAAAGAAGCTATTGCAAAACATTAGACCACACACCACCAAACAAAATTGGAAAATACGAGATAATACGTACATACGCTATAAAATTCCTCACAAAAATAGAAAATGGAAGCCATATTCCAATACATAAAAAGTTAAAATTGACTGCAGAATTAAACATTTAGGACCATCAGCCACTGTTATGTCCTTGGTTTGGCAGGTGGTCTTTGGTTACGAGCATTTTAATAAATCCGTTGTATTATGTTGTACTATGAAAAGTCAAATGCAATATAGATATACGTGTAGTAGTCTTTGTTTTGTATATGATGACTAATTCCATTATTTCTGTCTCATTTCTTGTGTATACATAATTCAGTTTTCGTCATATTTCAGATGCCATACACTATACATTCAGTAAGGATCTTGTATGGAGAGGTTTATCATCACAGATGGAACGTACTGGAACGGCTAAGCTGTATGTAGTTTCAATAGTATTTTAGAATTTTAATTAGATATTACAAACTACTTTACTGATATCGTTTTGAAGGGGATTTATATTGAAATCATAGTTTTATCAATACAAAGGTACATATACTTCTTTTCTTGTTGTGCACATACTTTAATGTTATATCTATGTGCCAAGAATACTGAAAGCGTAATAATAATAATAATAATAATAATAATAATAATAATAATAATAATAATAATAATAATATACAAACAAAACACGAACAAAACAAAACAAAAAACTGTTTTCAATGTTTAAGGAAACTGACAAATACGAAAAAGAAGTCATAACAACTATGAAGAAAAAGGAGAAGCAACAAAAGCTGTAAAACAACTGAAATCCAAACTAAAACTGGAACAGCAACGGATCATGATAAGACGATGGCAAGAAAAGCCTCTTCATGAGAAATACTGGGTTAAACTAAATAGAAAAGAAATAGATAAAGCAAAATCCCAAACAATGGCTGAGAATCTCAGGACTCAAAGCAGAGACTGAAGGATTTTTAATTGCAACACAAGATCAAAGCCGTCTCACCAGAAACCATCAAAAACATGCAATGAAAGTAAATACAAGTAACTGCAGAATATGTGATGATGGAGAGGAAACAATAAATCATATTGTCTCTGGCTGTCCAGTCCGAGCTAAGAAGGAATAAATTCACAGACACGACAGAGTTGGGACCTATATAGACTGGAAACTATGCCAACGCTATGGAATAACAACAGAAAAAAAGATGGTATAGGCACACCGCAGAAAAGGTCACAGAAAATGGGAAAGCAACTATACTCTGAGATATGCCAATACACACAGATAGAAAAATTAAGGCCAATAGGCCGGATATAGTTGTCAGAGATCGTCAAGAATAAAAATGCTTTCTAATCGATGTATCAATACCAACAGATGACAATGTTTCTCTAAAAGAAGCGGAGTAACTTTCAAAATGCAAAGATCTGGAAATAGAGGTAACTCAAAAGTAGAGTCTAAAAACAGAAACAATTTCTATAATAGCAGGTGTATTAGGTATCATAAAAAAATTTCAGAAAAAAACATCATGACTTACAAGTATATATAACATACAAAAATTAGCACTACTAGGCACTGCACACGTCCTACTTTTAATACAGTGAAATTAAGAACATCACAACAAACCGCAGTACATATCCAAGGCACACAAAGCTGCGCTCGGTAGTGCAGTGAAAGCACGCGATAAAAATAAGACTACTGAATAATAATAATAATAATAATAATAATAATAATAATAATAATAATAATAATAATAATGTTTTAAACGTAGGGTTGGCAATTTTGTGGAAAGAAGTGTATTCGATATTATCGGTCCAAGTAGTTGACTGGTACTTTATTTGATCCTGAAGGGGATGAAAAGCAAAGTTAATCGCAGAATTAAACTCGGAACGTAAGAGTCAGAACAAATACAGTAATGCATTTTGTCCGATTCATTAACGATCCAACAATCTCAAATTATAATTGTTTCTGACGTAGACGCAAAGCTTGGAATCTGAGTACTTGACTGATATTTTATTTGATCTACTGCGGAGACTATGTTTCATAAAGCTGACCTCGATAAGATTTGAACTCAGAACAGAAAGAAATGGAACAAAATACCAAAATACATTTTCTCGGCGCTCTGAGGAAACTGCTAACTTACCGCGCTTACAATGACAATAGTCGTTTCTAATTTAGGTATAGGGCCAGAAATTGTATGAAACAATTACATTGATTCAAGAACTTGTTGTGTACTTTATTTTATCGACCGGAGAAGGCCGAGAGTTAAATTTGACCTTGAACGAATTTGAACTCAGAGTGAAAAGAGAGTCGAAGAAAAACTAACCCATGCATCTCTGATATGTGAGTTTAAGTGAAACAGCTGCTATCAGGTGCGGAGCGAATCCAACTGTTAACCAAAGTATCGTGAAGATCTAGACATCGTGTTCCTTTGGTAAGAAAGAGGAGAGTGGTCTACCTCTGTTTGATGGCTATGCTGAAAGAAAATACGAAGTGGACACAGTTGAAATACATGGGGAATAGCTTTTCTTATCAGACCACCTTTTCACACCATCACGAAGTAGCACTTGAAAAGAGAGTCGAGTGTAAAGCGGGAAGTACTAACTTCCTGTAATATTTGAAACGGTGTTAAGGCGGTGAGCTTGTAGAATCGTAAGCACGGCGGGCAAAATGCTTAGCGGCATTTCGTCCGTCTTTATGCTCTGAGTTCCAATCTCGTCGAGATTATTTTACCTTTCATCCTTTCAGGGTCGATAAAATAAGAACCATTTGAGTACTGGGGTCGATGTAATTACCTACTTTCCCGAAGTTGCTGGCCTTGTGCCAAAATTTAAGACCAATTTTTAGAATATTGTTGTTGTTTAAGCGTAGGTCAATCCTAGTCGAACAAATTTGTTATCAAAGGTATTGCAATAATGAATTTTCCTATGAACAGGAAACCTTGCACCACATTTAACACTTATGATATGCCTTATTTGAAGGAGATTTATCTACTATTTCTAGCAGGTCAATCAATCACGTGAAAACTCCCTCTTTCGCTTGTTTGTAAGAAATGAATGAGAGAAGTAGAAATGACGTAGTTAAATGGGTCTACAGTACTAGCGATGCGTCATTTAACTGGAAGCGTGCCAACGATGCATGCACTTGATTATATGCTTCAGACTAATCCGGGATTAACTGTGTGGCTGCCGGAAATCACAATACGGGAGCCCTTCCTATTTTGAGGATCCTTACTTGTCGATATTTCATTGCTTTGAATCATTATTGATATTTATTGTAATATATTTATTAATATATATTTATTGTTATTCAATAGAAAAATCCCTGCATTTTTGTGTTTTCTTTTGTATTTCAGTTTTATACTACTGCCAATGTAGCAAGCAGACTCGTTAGCACGTCGGGAAAAAGGCTTAGCAGCATTTCGTTTGTCTTCACGTTCTGAGTTCAAATTTCATCCTTTTGGGGTCGATAAATTGAGAGTACCAGTTGAATACTGGGTCGTTGTAATCGGCTGAACCCCCTCCTCCAAAATTTCAGACCTTGTGTCTATAGTAGAAAAGATTATTGTTGTTGTTGTTGTTATTATTATTATTATTATTATTATTATTATTATTATTATTATTATTATTATTATTATTATTAATATTATTATTATTATTATTATTGTGTGTTTGACATTTGCTGTGTATTTGTACAAGTTGGTTCCAAGTCTCACCCAGAGACCGCAAGAGACAAGTTAGACGTTCATGTTGGTGTTATGCCTAGTGTGTCATATATTTGGTTTTGCACATGCAGGGGTTGGAGAAAATAATGGAAACACCATAAAATTTCAAACAAATTTATTTTAATATAGGGTAGGACCGCCTTTAGCAGTAATTACAGCTTGAATTCTACGAGGTATGGACTCGTACAAAGTTTGAATTGTTTCCAAAGGGATTTCCCCCCCCCCCCACTTTATTTAGCTAAAGCAGTCTCCAGTTCTTGTAGTGATGATGGTGGAGGATATTGACTCCTTACTCGTTTTTCTAAAATTCACTATAAATGTTCCATGATATTGAGATCTAGGGGACTGTGGTGGCCAGAAAGGACGTTCCACTTCACTAGA
The DNA here is from genome assembly GCF_046866305.1 of Octopus bimaculoides. Classification (NCBI taxonomy): domain Eukaryota; kingdom Metazoa; phylum Mollusca; class Cephalopoda; order Octopoda; family Octopodidae; genus Octopus; species Octopus bimaculoides. The sequence goes on from NC_142943.1 coordinate 24,938,838, forward strand.
ATGTTCCTCGTGCTATTTACTAACAACTTTAGCTGTGTGAATTGGCGCATTATCATTCTAAAAGATTGCATATCCCTCCGGAAACAGTTCCACAACCATAGGATGAATTGATCAGATAAAATGCTCAAATAGTCTTGACTATTAATTCTGCCATAAAGGAAAACCATTCGGCCGGTGGCTTTCCAAGATATAACCCCTTACACCATCACAGATCCTCCTCCATGTCTAACAGTTGGAAGAAGGCAGTCTGGGTCAAATGCTTGTTTTGGCTGTCTCCACACGTATACTCGGCCGGTGGTCGGAAATACGGTACAGGATGACTCGTCCAAGAAAATAACATTCTTCCACTGCTCTAGGGACCAATTCTGTAGGATTTTACTCCACTCTAAACGTTTTGCAGCGTTTGTTTTTGAAAGTAGTAGTTTTCTGATTGCAGCCCTCCCATGAAATCTGGCTTTGTGCAGCTGCCGGCGAACAGTTTTTGTGGAAACTGGGTTCTCGAAATTGTCGTTAAGCTCTGCAATAATTTTGGGAGCTGTACTTTTGTGATCCTTTCTAACAATTCGCGTAAGAGTCCGACGGTCCCTATCTGAAAGTTTGGTTTTCTTCCGGAGTTTTATTTCGACGAGGAAGTGTTTCCCGCTTTCTCAAAGGCTGTCATTACTTTCGAAACAGTACTTCTTGATACACCAAACATTTCGGCTGTTTTCGTTACGCTAGCGCCTGCCATACGAGCACCAACAATTTGACCTCTGTGTAAGTCCAATAGATCTGTCATTTTAATTAATCTTAATTATCTTTTTCTGATAATATCTGAAAAGACAGAGCAATTTTAGCAAAACATATTAAGCAACACTAATAATAAATAAAAAAACATAAAAATAAACAAGCTTTTGACGGTTTTATAGCTATTTCAAAATTATGATGCTAGGTGTTTCCATTATATTGTCCAACCCCTGCAGTATTGTTCTAGGGAATTAAAAAAAAAACATTAGAAAATTATGTGTTCGTTTTAAAATTTGAGATTACATACATAGTATTTTACATAGGATATGGGCAGTTCCTATGAGAACTATCTTTTGAATTTCTGCCATTTAGGGATTTCCTGGTATCTGAGCAAGGTAGCAATCATCCCCTTTTGCTATCATTCCTAGGGCACCTATGACAACCGCTATTGTTTTAGTCTTGAGGTTCTACATTTTGTCAATTTTTATTTCAAGATCTTTGTACTTGCTCAGATTTTGGTAGGTCTTGACAGATACGTTTATATCGATTGTGACAGTCATATCAATGTGGAGGCATGATTTTCGTCTGAAGTTTTTCAATATAATATCTGGCCTATTCGCATCTATCTTTCTGTCAGTTTGAGGAGTGAGATGTGATTATTTTCAAGCACTGGATGTGGTTTGTGTTCCCACCAGTTTTTATCACGGGGCAGGTCCAGGTTTTTGCAAATTACCCAGTAAACGACACACGGCAACAAAGAGCAGCGTTTGTGTATGTGTGTGTTGTAAGGTATACCGTTTTCTTATAATTTTAGATTTGCTGCGGCATGAGTTATTGTATATCTTCGTGGATAGAAAATATATATGTGACAAATCTGATCAGTTTTTAGTCTTCTTAGACAAACTGGATCTGTTCCTGTCAAGAGTTCTGGATGAAATGCAGATGACAGTCGCAACATTAAACTCCTTCATTCACCAAAAGCCACATATCGGAGGAAGTTTCTGGTAGTGAAAGGTAATGGCTGCAGCTCTCGAGCTGAAACTAGTAAAGAGAAATAAAGAGAAAAACATCAGGAACGAATACTCATTTTTCTGACAATGTAATCAATCAATTAATTAATTAATCAACAATACACAACACAACGATAATTTGAAGGGATGTATATACACTTATCTAACGTTCTTCGTGCATCCTACAGCCCTCATTTAATCCTGCCTTCCAAACTGAAGCCAATACTCTTGGTCATATATCAAAATGGTTTCTATCAGAATCCTATTTTCTTCTACTTCACAAGAGCGATTGTTCTGTGAGAAGTACCTCCGCAGAGAAACACTCTACCCTTGCTACCCGCTTTGTAACCCATAAAAACTTGACAAATTTCCTCCGTCTCCATCCTCTTCCACCTTTCCAGGTCCGCCACCTTACATACACACATCGCTAGTGTGAAAGTACCTTGGGTCACTGCAAATCAACAAGGCTACCGGTCCTGATGATGTCCCTTCCATTACCTTTATACATCACATCTCAGTACTAGCCACTATACTCACCAAACTATTCAGTCTATTCTTTTCTGCTGGGATCTATCGTGATCTTTAGAGACGCTTCAGTGTCTTCTATTCCCCCCCCCCAAAAAAAACCCCCCACCTCCCTGACCCTGCTAACTGTTCCAATCACATCTAAAATCTCTCAGGTAATGGAGTCAGCCATTAATAACAACGTCTTCGAGCCCCTTGGATATCTTTCTTTCTTTCTTTCTTTCTTTCTTTCTTTCTTTCACTCTTATTCTCATCCCTCCTTCTCTCTAATGACCACCTGTACAGTTTCGTACAGCCGGACTCGCCTCAGTCACCCTCCACTGGGCTCTTACTTTTGGAAATTTGGTGAAAGTGATGTTCTTGTTCTTCACACCAGCAAAGCTTTCGACCATGACTGTCATAATCATCTCCTACCGAAACTTCTTGCCTGCGAGTTCCATCCGTCTCTCGTATACTCGACCGGTAGCTTCCTATGAGAATGTATTAACGTCTTCTTGTGTAGATGAGGCTCTTTTTGTCCTTCATTTTGTCAACACCGACGTCTTTCAGGATTCGTTTTTCACCGGTCATTCCCTTTTTTCTCAATATCAGTGACTTAGTTGCTGGCACATACAATAATGCCCACATCTCGCACAGATGACACAACTTTTTAAGTTTGCTTAAAATTTCCCAACAATGCATTAGCCACTCGCAACCTAGTCACCCCCACATCAAACACTTACTGACTCCTTTGACAGAAAAATCGTAAGTGTCTCCAATGGCAATACGTCAGTTTTATCTCTTTCAATAGCAAGAAAATACAAACGCTACACATATCAAGAATATTTACTATTCCACTTCTCCTTTGTGGAGCAGAAACGTGAACTCTCTCGATAACCCTGGCAAAGAGGATCGACAGTTTCGATAGCAGAGTCCCGAGAACCATCGACAACATCAGATGGTACCATCACGTTTACAAACAGAATGACTGCATGTGCGTACGCATCACCCACAGCCTTCCACCTTATAGCTATCCGTCGTATGTGCTGGTACGGACTGTCATCCATCACCTGCTAGATCATCCCATTAGGGCTCCACTCGTAGCTGTAGGCTGAAAGAGGCATTGTGGCAGATCCCACACCAGATGGCTGGATGTAACTAGGAAGATCTCCAGAGACTCGACGTCACCAAGGAGGATGCAGAGGGGCTGGCACGGGACCACCAGCGATGGAGAGCATTGGAGGATCTGGTCGGCTCTGAGCATGATTACGACTCTGGAACCATTAAACAGGGATGACCCCCCCCCCCCACACCCAGTCACATCAAGCAAGAGCATGATGCAAGCAAGCAAGCTTCTCTCGTTAATCATGATTAGCACTTAACTAGAGCCCACAAAATTGCTTTAATTGTTGAGTTTTATCACTAACGCTCTCTTCTGGCGAAAGCACATCCTTCGCATATCTTGGACTGCATTTCAACGACTGTGTCACCTCTTCAGGGCCATAAAATATTCCAGTCTCTAACAATTATTCATACTCTACATTGTTCTTAAATCTGGAACGGTGCTTCTGCTGCACATACAGACATCCGAAACGGCAGCTAGAAAAATGTCACCTGACTGACTGAAATAAAACCACTCACAGATACTCTCCAGCCTGTGGCCCATCGGTGCACTATCCCCTCTCTCTCTCTTTTCTACCGCTACTAAATTGGTCTCTGCTCCTTAATGCTATCTGAGCTTATGTCATCTCTACTCAGGACTATTCCCGCACTAATCACTACACCTTGTACTTCCTTGCTGGAAGGTCGGCCCTCTGGAATTCCCTTTTTTTTCATGTATTTTTCAGCAGCTATCTACTAACAAAGGGTCAATGGGTCCTTAATGGTATAAACCTCTATGTCTAGAAGGGTCTGTAAAGACCATAACCCTTTCCTCTATCTTCCTGACCAAACAAAAAAAAAAGAGAAGAAAAACGTCTAGAGAAAGCACACAAAAACATGATTGTTTATTTTAATGCATGTATTTTGATTAATTTCCAGTTATTTGACTGTGGCCATGCTGGGGATCCACCTTGAAGAATTTTTAGTCGAATGATTCGACCCCAATACTTATTTTTAAAAAGCCTGGTACTTATTTTATTTTCCTCTTTTGCCGAACTGCTAATGCTACCGGGACGTAAACACACCAGCACCGATTGTTAAGCAGTGGTGGGGGAAAACACAGGCACAAAGACACACACACACACACATATATATATCTTTGTGTGTGTGTATGTATATGTGTATATATATATATATATATATATATATATATATATATATATATATATATATATATATATATATATATATACACACACACACATATATATATATGTATATACACGCGACGTGCTTCTTTCAGTTTCTCTCTAACAAATTCACTTACGAGATTTTTTTACACATTTTTTTTTAATATGCTGGATTGAGCTCCAAATCATCTGGGTATAGGAAATTTAATTCGGTCAGTGAAACCACTTCTCTGAAACTAAAAATGTTCACACGTCGTACAGCACCTGTTTCTTTTGTCAGCGATTTTGGCTCAAACACATAAAACAATAAAAAATATAACAAGTCTGTTGTTTCAAAAGTCATGTGAAGAGGATTGGTTCAGGATTTGGGCAGTATTATCGTGGGGATAAATTACAAAATTAATGCAGGAATGCTCCGAGAAAAAGAAAAAAAACAAGTAAAGAAAACCCAGCAAATATAGAAAGATATTAAATAACTTACCCCAGAGTAAACCTCGAAGTGGTGGTTAACCACTTAACATTTCATTTTATTGATGTACATCTGTGCTGGCCGTGTATCTGTAGACAACAGTATTTCTATTATATAACTTGTATCTCGAGCCCTTAAGTGCGGGAGCGAAAGTGTAAACGAGCCGGCTAGTGTGTGTGTGTGTGTGTTTGTGGACACCCAGAAGATTATACTCCGCTTGCTAACTTGTTAAATGACTTTACTGATAGAACAGATGTTTAGCACGTGTGGGGACTAAGTTTCAACAGTTAGTTTCAGTTTCAGCTGAATACATTAATTATTTACACTCCTCTATAGAGTAGTTTCCACCTGTTCTTTACTATTAATGTGCTAGTGTGCATATATATATATATATATATATATATATATATATATATATATATATATATATATATATATATACATATATATACACACACATATGTAATGGTTATCTGAGGTGTAGCCATTTCGTACCGTTTCCCCACGAATCGGATATAAGCGATACCTCGACAAAAAGATGCGATGCCAATCACGACAACCAACCAAATGACTCCGCCTCTTTCGACGACGTCGACAATAATTCAATTGGAATTAGAAGTTTTGAAGTAAAAATTAATCACTCTGTTGTCTTTGTAAAACTTTCTATGTTGATTTAACATTCAGGAGATTGTTTTGTAGATATACATGAGTGTTTATATGTATCTGTGTATATATGGATGTTTATGTATATGTTACTATATGCATTTATTAATTTTAGGTTGGTGTAAGAGTGCGAGAAAACGGTGGGTTTGAGCATTTCCTGTTTTAATAATCAAAAATATCCATACTGGTGTTAAATGCGTTCATTAGGAAAAATATTTGTTGTGTGTTTAGTCAAAAATTCCCCTAAACTTCTGATGCTTTACTTCTGCCCTTATAACACCCTGTTCCAGTATACAATACTTTAATTGTAATCGTAATAATATTTCAATCGAAGCTTGTTTAACGTATTATCCTACCTGCTTCCGCTACCTTCTTTTGCACCTCTTCACAATATCTTAAACTTGTCATCTTAACAGCATCTTACTTTTGTGGTCGTTAGAAGTATCTATATTATCTTCCTCCCAGTCAAACTTTCTGACAATTCACTTTCGTTCTTTCGCCATCTTGGCATCTTACCTTCTCACATCACTTGTGCTTAACGATCTTTTATCTCTATTAAAGTATAGCCATTAATTTCAGTTTTTGCCCTCATTTTCCTACTATCAGATGAAGGACCAGAGGGAAATAATATTATCTTCCAGCATCCACGCGCCAAATAATCTTTACCATCGTTCCAAGCTGTATGTTAACTACTTTGACCGCAAATCATCACCAAGAGCTCTCTACCTTATTTTAATATTTTCATTTTTACCTTATTTTTATATAGTGTATTGAAATATTAGAAATGCAAATCCGTCTTGAGTTCGATACTTATTTGAGACTAGTTTGATCGTTAGGTGGCAGCTAGCGCTAGTCCACTGCAGCTTTGACCAGGTGGAGCAGTTATCCGAAAGAATTGTGTTTTGCTCGTCCCTGTAAATCTTTGTGGGTTTGTACTCTTTTCAAAAATTATTAAAACTGAAGAGTGAATGTGTTGAAATTTGTAGCCATTATACGAAATATGTGGAAAAAAAAAAGCTAACGTTTTTTAAAAAGTCATGTTCAAGTTGTTTTTGGTATTTTGGTGAAGATTGAAGACAACACATTCGGATTTATAAACCCACTTTAATAAAATGAACAAAAAATGTTATGAAAAAAGTAACATACAAATAGTATTCCATAACTTGAAAACAGATTCATTATCAAAAGTAAAATTTGATGAGCGCTCTCAGTTGTGATTACTGTTGATTTGGCAATTATTACGCTGTGAACAATTTTCACAACTAAATAAACTTGCCCATGCTCAGAGTTACATCTGTCGTTCCAGAACGATGTATAGATGTGAAGGGGAAAAATTTCACCCATGAAACTGATACAAAACAACAAGCGGCTACCTTTGATCGATTTAAGAATTCTCTACAACGCCAAAGTTTCGAATAATATTTATATTGTTTTTTTTTTAAATATTTAATCCCTACTTCACGTAAAAATGTTAAATATATATAATATATGATATCTGTATTAACATATCTCATACAAAAATTAACTGATGATGCAAGACTAGTTGGTATATCTGGAATCATACGTGAAAAAAAATGGTACTGCTATCCTTCGATTAAACAACCAAATCACAAAAATCAACTACCAATAATTCTATACTCTTTTACTCTTTTACTTGTTTCAGTCATTTGACTGTGGCCATGCTGGAGCACCACCTTTAGTCGAGCAAATCGACCCCATGACTTATTCTTTGTAAGTCTAGCACTTATTCTATCGGTCCCTTTTGCCGAACCGCTAAGTTACGGAGACGTAAACACACCAGCATCGGTTGTCAAGCGATGTTGGAGGGACAAACAGAGACACACAAACACACACACACACACACACACACACACACACACACACACACATACATATCTATGGCAGGCTTCTTTCAGTTTCTGTCTACCAAATCCACTCACAAGGCTTTGGTCGGCCCGAGACTATAGTAGAAGACATTTGCCCAAGGTGGTACGCAGTGGGACTGAACCCGGAACCATGTGGTTCGTAAGCAAGCTAGAAAAAAATGGGAAAATGAGCTTTCAATTTTAAAAGAAAAGGTCTTTCATGATTCTAAAAATAAAAAATTATTACCTATTATTAAAATTCCAAGTAATACGTTTATGTTTTGAAAAGACATGATGCATTGGTTCTTAAAAACGTCTTGGCTGGGAATATTTAAAATAAAATTGGGAATCTTTAAAATAAAACAATTTCATACTTTTTTTCTGAAATGCAAAGTAAGATATCACCACATCTTTTCACTGGTCATGAAAAAATGTTTTGGCGTTGCTCTTCGTTCTTTCACAATAAAAATAATATTAAGTCGAGAAAAAAGTTCAGTCAGATTTATTGCGAAAAGAAAAAAAAAACAACAAAGAAGCAAAAGCTAGAAAAAATTAATCAAATTTTACTCAGATGTTGTAGATAGATGTAGCATATAAAGCAAGAATGGAAAGCCTTATGGCGGTTTTTGATAAGATTAAAGAAAGGTATGACGAACTAGCTAGCAAAATGTTTAGCATAGATTTTGCCTTAGTAAAAAGAAATCAACCGTCGCGCTAAAGTAGAAATCTGAATTAGAATGGAATAAGTGTGTGCATTCGTGACTTCTTGAATATTTCATTGCTGTCCATATTATGGAATCAACAAGAAATTAAATTTTCAGTATATTATCGAAAACGAATCAAAAATAGTTATTATTATTAATAAAGCATCATTAACTTGAAAGAAACCTGTCCAAGCAATTGTACTAAAATGGGAATTAGCTGATTTTTCAACAACATTTCTTGAAGCAACAACAGTAGAGAATATATTTAAGATAGCGAACTTGAATAATGCTATACTTGACATATAATACAACAATAAATATCATTGTATTGTAGTCTAGTGAAGTCAGTACCATGCTTGGACAAAAATCTAGAATTATTACAGAATGCATTCAAGGATTTCCAGGCATTATGAATTGGAAAATTTTCAATCAGCGATTAAACTTTTATTTTAGATAATTCGATAAATGAACTCAATGATATAGGCCATTTCGAGAATCTTGGGACCATGATTTAAGTTATTTTTCATTAGTCTAATGAAATAATTACTCTTCTCGAACTCGTTTCCATTTGTCAACTCGTAGATGCGACGTCACTTACCTGTTTTAGACACTTCGATGCGTGTAACACTAAACCCCAATTTAATGAGAATTTGGAAATTAAAGAATCACTTAAATTATAAGCGGAATAAGAAATTATATGGTTTGTAGAATACTTAGATTCTTAAAAAGCTAAAATTTAAGTAGAGTTACTGATATTTATGTTTTCCTAATAATTCATGTTACTAAATTTCAATTTAGTTCAAATTTCACAAGAGTTGTCAATATTTTATTGCCGCATGGGGAATTTAAAAAAATTTACATTGAACCTGTGATTAAGATGTTGACAGCCCTACGAATGCATCGTACCCACCTTTTGTATTTTTTAATATTTTACTTGGCTTAGTCATTGGTCTCTTTTCCGAACCGCTAGATAACAGGGATGTAGACAAACCAACACCAGTTGTCAAGTGGTTGTGAGAGACGAGCACAAACACAGACATAAACTCACATGTACGCACACCACACACACACACATGTCACCAATTCCTCATCAGTTATCGGCCAAGATGTTGAGCGCAATAATAACACGAAATTGCGCTCGACACCTTGACCAATAACTGACGGAAAGACTAACCGGCATCTCTTGTCAAGAGTACAGGCGACAGTTAGATCGTCGTTCGTCTGTGCAATCAGTGCATTTAGAAGACGTCTTTCCGACCGTCTGTCTATTACTATACGTGTTTCACTTCTGAAAATATTATTCACGTAACGCAACGCACTCCTTAATTTTGACCCATTCGTAGAAATATTCTTGGAATATTTTTTGTGCAACTCTAGGCGGTCTCCTTCCTTTCTTTTGTCTCTTTTTCACCTTGCTTTTTCTGTCTTTCTCTCTGTCTTCCTCTCTTTCCCTCCGTGTGTCTTGTTCTTTCTCTGTCTTTCTTTTCCTCCGTGTGTCTCGTTCTTTCTCTGTCTTTCTCTCTTTCCCTCCTTGTTGTTCTCTAGTTCCTGTGACTCTTTCTCCCTCCTCCTATTATCACGTGACCGGTCACGATCGAAGGTGGTGTCATTCGTGTCGCGTTGCTTTCAACCCAATCGATCACACATCACTGAGTTCCTCGCTCTGCTTTCTCTTGTTTGTTGCTAGCCCACAGCTTTTTTTTGTTGTATATGTATTATTATTCTGTTTATTCTGTTTATTTATTTCGTTTTTCGTATGTCCATTTCCGAATTCCGTGTTTACCCTTGTTTGTTCATCTTGTTTTATGTCTTGGTCGCATTCCCATCCAGTTCTCTTGGTCGTTGCCTCCAGGGTGAATGCAATATTATCGATAATGGCACGAAATTGTGCTCGACACTTTGGCCGATAACTGATAAGGAAGTGGTGACCTGTGTTTGTTCTCCGCTCGTCTGTGCATTCAGTACATATAGTAGATGTCTTTCCGTCCGTTTGCTTATTACAATACGTGCTTGAGTCATGAATACACACACACACACACACACACACACACACAGATATATATATATATATATATATATATGTATATATGTATGTATGTATACAGACATAGATAGATAGATAGATAGCTACATATATATATATATATATATATATTTGATAAATAAATTCAAAAAGGGATAAAACTCTTTTACAAGAATTTTATCAAGAAGCCAGTGTGTAAAAAAATTCAAATATAAACGAGAAGTCCACTGTGTGGCGTTATTATTTTTCTGTATGTATATATATATATATATATATATATATATATATATATATATATATATATATACATATATATATATATATATATATATATATGCATGTATTTGTGTGTCCGTGTTTGTCAGCCAGCCATCGCTTTCTGAAATACATCACCGATGTTGATGTATTTATGTCCTCCTGACTTAGCGGTCTATCAAATGAGTCGGATAGAATAAGTACTAGACTTACAAAGTATAAGTCCTAGGGGCGATTTGTTCGACTAAAGAGGCTGCTCCAGCATGGCCGCTGTCACATGACTGAGGCAAGTAAGAGAATAAAAAAGACCATATATATATATATATATATATATATATATATATATATATATATATATATATATATATTTTAACAGGGTGCGATGGGTGAATTATCGTCATGTTATAATTTTTAATTTCGTGAATGCTCATTGTTTGTTTTTGATTTTGTCAACTACACAGTATAGTAGGGCCAGTTGGATACCGTCTAGGAGAAAAAACAGCACCATGACACAATTCGCTCTGCCAGAAATTTGGAAACTTCAATACGAGCATATACCAATACGAACATGTATCGAGAGTGATAAAAATCAAAATCCAGTCAACATCATGGTGTTTAGAGTGATCACTATGCCGCCATTCATGTTCCCACATGC
>NC_142943.1:24952502-24965002 GCF_046866305.1 Octopus bimaculoides
GGAGGGAGAGAGAGATAGGAGAGAAAGAGAGAGGTATAATTTTCGATGTGAGCGAGAAAGAGAAAGAAAGAAAACAAACAGATACAGATGTAAACTACATGTTAGCGCCATTATTCGGATTTCTCTGGTTTGTAAACATTGTTAACAATATGTCCCCTTGTGTCTGTCTGTACGTCTCTGTGTGTGTAAGTGTGTTTGAGTGTGTGTGTGCGCGTGTGTGAGTGTGTGTGTGTGTGTGCGTATGTGTGCGTATGTGTGCGTGTTTTTACTGTCTTTGCTGGTCCGTTTATGCGTGATGAGATACGGTGTGTGAACATGCAGGAATAAGCTTACATGCATGCATATAAAAATCATACATATATTTGTATGCATGTGTGTATATGCATGTATGCATGCATAAGCACCATGTATGCATATATATATATATATATATATATATATATATATATATATATATATATATATATATATATATATATATATATATACATATATATATATGTATGTATGAATATGGCTTAACTAAATGTTAGTGTTATACGTATGTATGTGTAAGCGTCTGTATGTCTGTCTATCGTCGTCACTCTTACTCTCTCCTTATATATATGAGAAATTACGATAACACACACACATACACACACACACACACACACACACACAAACATACACACACACACACACACACGCACACACACAAAAACATACACACATGCACACACATGTATAATGAAATATGTTTATGTTACTGCATGAGCAAGCATTTTAGAAATAGGAAATTTATATTTTTATTCCCTTATTTTTTTTCTAACTAATTTTCTCCTCATTATAGTCCTTTCAGCAAACGATCCAGGCTTCTACTGCTGTGTTTAAATGAAAAGCGGATCCATCAAAACCCATCATATCACTTCGCTTTACAACTCACTTCCCACATTCTTCAAAGGTGTTTTATTCAACCGGACTCTCCTATATTCTTTGCCATTTGCCGCCATAATGGTCATAGCTGCCATATTCTGATTGGATTTTTGCAATGATGGGACGCTATTATGTCTTTATGTGGTTGCGGTAATAGTTATAGCATGTGTTGCTCTTTATCGTCGTTGTTGTTGCTGGGCTTGTTGCATCATCAACTACAGTCGTTTATGACGATGGTGGTGTATAATTGTATTTATATTTAGTCAAAGCACCCCTCTAATGGTCATATATAGGGTTTTGTTTTTTCGCTTCTTGTAAATAGCTAGTTCACTGCAGTGGGTATACGTGAATGCTGTGAGTGTGAGTGAGATACATGGATAAAGGTCGTACCACAGGCAAAGGATTAAGCGTTGTTTAAGAATATTCCGTGCTTCTCGGAATACAAGACATTAATAAAGGAACTCTTTAACGAGCATATATATATATATATATATATATATATATATATATATATATATATATATATATATATATATATATATATATATATATAATATATATATATATATATATATATATATATATATATATACATATATATACATATACATATATATATATATATATATATATATATATATACATATGTATACATATATATACATACATATACATATATATATATATATATATATATATATATATATATATATATATATATATATATATGTATATATATATATATATATACATATATATACATATATATACATATATATACATACATATACATATATATATATATATATATATATATATAAACACACATACGTACACACACACACACATATATATATATATATATATATATATATATATATATATGTGTGTGTGTGTGTGTGTGTGTGTGTGTGTGTGTGTGATGTCCCCATCTCTTTTCTCTCATCCTGCATGATCGACCTGTTCCTCTGTGTCTGTCTGTCTCTCTTTTTCTCTATCTATCTATCTACCTCTCTTTTTAAATTACTCTCCTGTGATTCTTATACGTGTGCCTATGTGTGTATGCGTGTGCGTGCGCGTGCCTTTATGTGTATTTATTTATGGTTGTATGTGTTGTTTCAAATGTTGCGTACGTGCATGTGGTTAACGAGTCTGTTTCATAACCTGTGTTTTCAGAGTCAATCTTTTGTGTAGGATCTTGTGATATAGGCTCGATTTCATCTATACCTTGTAAGTGGAATTTGACTGAATATGCGCAGGATCCTGTGGCTGTTTATATCAAAGAGTTCAATTTGGAAGATAACTGACCAGCGGCTAGTTTAATGAAATCAGTAGCACGCCTGTCTAGATACCAGAAGATACGTGGGTCGTGTCCTGCAGGTAGCTTTTTGTTTCTTACCATTCAAAAGGGTTATAGCGCTATGTATTGTAAGGTAAAAACTAGCTGAATTAGTTTTGAGACACGTCGTTGATAAAGAGTTATTGACATATTTCTCGACGCTTCTACATTTGTATTCCAATTTATATGTGTGTAATGCAGCAGCTTGTCAATAATGTTCCATAGAATAAGTATCTGGCTTGACAATAAGTACTAGGGTCGATTTGTTCGACTAAACCCTACCTTCAAGATGGTGTCCCAGCAAATATATTTGCATATGTGTGTATGTGTATGTAATAAACAGGTGGTATGTATACTACATACACATACGTGGTTTGATCAATAAGTATCCGGACAGTTGCTTTAAGAATGAAGCTAAAGCACGCAGAGTAAAGCTGCTTGCCACAGCTTGACCTTGAACTCTGCTGTACATGTGCACTAAGTTTTAACGTTCTTGCTTACTTCCGCTGTTTACAGCAGTGTTTGGAATAAAGGTGTGTAGCGCATGATCGTCGCATTGACCATGACAGAGGAAGTTGAGCAGAGAATCTGCATCAAATTTTGCCAAAAGCTTGGCAATACCTGTTCAGAGGCCTACGCAAAGGTTTCAAAAAGTTTTCATCGTTCTCGACACAATCAAGGAGATCTTGTGCAACTGAAAGCCAGAAGTCTTTTTGGTCAGCTGAAAATCAGTTTTGGAACAAACTTAGCTGACACGCGTCTCGTACCCAAATCTTCAGTGATAGTGGATTGAACTGAAACGTAACTAATCTGCACATCCTCTGATAACTCACAGATGGTGATTCGACGTTTTCCCCCCTCAGCTGCACGCACATCTGCAATGTTTTTCTGAGTTCTACTCCCAGAACGTCAATATCGACATTTTTTCTGCCATCTTGGAAATGCCTGAACGACCCGTACACTTGTGTGCGGCTCATGCACTCCTCTCATTACACTTTCTGCAATTTTGCGTAAGCCTCTGAACAGGTATCACCATGACAACTTTCTCTGTCATGGTTAATGCGATAATCACACGCTGCATACCTTCATTCCAAGCTCTGCTGTAAACAGCGGAAGTGAGCTAGAACGTTAAAACTTAGTGCGAATGGACAGCAGAGATCAAGGTAAATCTTTTCCGAGCGGCTTTACTCTGCGTGATTTAGCTTTGTTACTATGGCAACAGTCTGGATACTTATTGATCAGATCTCGTATTTCCCCGGAGTATATCGGCGAAATACGCATACATACATACATACATACATACATACATACATACATACATACATGCATACATACAGATATTCGAAAATGAGGTGAATGGAGTTGACTAAATCCAGGCTATATATGTTTCATAGCTAGCGGAACCTCGGAAGTTGTAAATTATCCAAACGAGGGGTAGATCGCAAGCTACTCTTCAGGCCAAGGATACTTTGACCATAATCAAAGTATCCTTGGCATGAAGAGTAGCATGCGGTCTAATCCTTGCTAATTTTTAAATGTCTATTCGCATATACAACAACACTTGTTGCTAACCACGAACTATAAAATTAACTTTTTTCGCTTGTCGTACTTCAATACAGGAAAAATTCACAACCTCTTGCGCCACAATAACCACTATTGCTCTTGAAAGTTGTCTTTTTAAATCTTCTATGGATTGCTTGAAGTTTATTCACTAACTTTCTACCACCTCGATCCTTGAATCTTACCATTACGTATATATATATATACATATATATATATATATATATATATATATATATATATATAGGGAGAATTCACAAAAAAAGAAAACAACAGACGGAGACAGGTGGTGTTGAAAACAAATAGATGTATTAGTAAAACGCTCGGGAATTGAGAAAGTCTTTAACGTTTCGAGCCTACGCTCTTCTACAGAAAGGAACACGGAAAGAAACAAAGAGAGAAAAAAAATGTGTGAAATGGTCAGCGATCTATCATGGCGAATATATATATATTCTTTTATTCTTTTATTCTTTTACTTGCTTCTTTTACTTGTTTCAGTCATCTGACTGCGGCCATACTGGAGCGTGCCTTAAAGGGGTTTTTAATCGAAGAAAACGATCCCAGGGCTTATTCTTTGTAACCCTAGTAGTTATTCTATCGGTCTCTTTTGCCGAATCGCTGGACGTGAACACATCCGCATCGGTTGTCAAGCGATGGTGGCTGGGGTACAAACAATGACACACTCACATAGATACACACACACACACACACACACACACACACACACACACACACACACACACACACATACCGTGAACAGCATGGCCACAACCTTAGGGCTGAAACATAAAAGAATAAAAGAATATATATATATATATATATATATATATATATATGTATACACATACATACATACAAACATACGTTCATACACACACGCACATATATATATATATATATATATATATATACATTATGCATATATATATATATGTGTATGTGTGTGAGTGTGTGTGTGTGTGTGTGTAAAGGTGCATGGCTTAGTGATTAAGGTGTTGCACTCATGTTTGCGAGATCGTGGGTTCGATTCCCAAACCAGGCGTTGCGTTGTCTTCTTGAGCGAAGCATTTCATTTCAACATCTGACATGCGGCACCCGTTGCACCTGTACAAGTAGTGTCAATCTGATGCCCCCATCAGATTGACATTATGAGATTGAATGATTGAGCTCATGTCTACACAAACATTTGATCACTATAAACAAATCATGTGTGTGGTTGTTCGATAAGAAACTGTTGAACCCTCATACGTTGTTTAAAGACTGGAGAGTCAATCATGTATATATATATATGTCGATCATATATATATATATATATATATATATATATATATATATATATATATATATATATATATATATATATATACATACATACATACATATATATATATATATATATATATATATATATATATATATATATACTTATATATATATATGCACACACACACACACACATACATCTGCGCGAAAACCAGAAATCGATGCATTACAAACGAGGTTCCTTGTGATATTTGTTCTACACTGGGTTATAAAAACGCTCCTGTCATTCTCGCCTTCAAAAATGCAGTTGAACAATATCTGGATCGACGGAAAGCTGTAACTAGCTTTGTTACTGATAGTAAATTGTCTTAAAACAGCTGCATCAGATTTCGAATACCTGTTTTGGCTATCACATTTGAATCCTGAAAAAAAAAAAAAAAAAAAAAAAGAATAAATATCAGCCGTGTTACATGTCAACAATGTAGAAATATTTTTTAGTGTGTCACTTCATTTGACGTTACGTTTGTGTCTGGAGCACAGCATATAATAACAATGAAATTGCTAAACATACTTCGTGTGTGAAGTTCACGATTCAGTGCCGCAGAGAAGTCATGTAAGGACAACAGCCTCATAGATATCGATCTTATCTCTCAAAGTGACGGCATGACGAAAGCTCCATAGCGCCCTCTTAATTTCTTTCTTTCTTTCTTTCTTCAACTATCTATTTCAATTTCTCTCGCACTCCGCACTCTCCCACTCTCTCGCACACACACACACACACACATGTAATTCTTACCCTCTTTCCTTCTCCCTTGTTCATTTCAGTAAGAAATTTAAGTAATTCTCTCAGTTTATCTCTATTCATCTTGTTTTCTTTGCATATTTAGCGATTTATTTACCCTAATCCAGTAACATCAGGAGACATTTACGTTCACATGTGTACATACGATTGGGTGTGTATGTATGCATGCATATATATGTATTTTTGCATATAGGTAAGTGTGTATATGTATGTGCAGAGATTCGTATACTATATACTAGACATTTGATAACATTTCCACATTTGATTCTCGATTCTAGTAATTTTTATGATATTTTAAATCGAATTATTTCTTTGTGTAATAGTGCTCTCTTGCTTAGTAAATATTGCTTTCATTATTTTATCAGTCATAATCTCTCTTTTTTAAAGAGTCAATCTGTTATATATACTTATCATTAATAATTGGTAGAACTTACATAGGTGTGCATAGATAGATAGATAGATAGATAGATAGATAGATAGATAGATAGATAGATAGATAGATAGATAGATAGATAGATGGATAGATATATAGATAGATACATAGATACATACATAGATGGATGGATAGATGGATGAATGGATGGGGGAGGGAGGAGGGAGTGATACTTACACTCACGCACACAAAAGTATGGTGCTGTGAGAACATATGGGAATGACGTTTCCTTACTTTTTCAAATATACCCAAATTTAAAATGATCTAATATAACGATATCATTCATTCGGCATGTGTTGAAATACGCCAAAACAATTTGATTCCACACAAATATGTTACTTTACATATTAATTTAAGTATTAATTCTACTTACTGAAATTTGCTAAAAAGCATATTTTGCTTTAAAGTAGTTTGTCCTTGTAAACACAATTGTCAGTAATCATACTGTTTCCATTTCTCTCAGCCAATATTTTTACATTAGCCTTCTTTTGAACTCTAGGATAATGCAGCATACAGCTGACCATATGAGAAGAATTGTGTCGGAAGATATGTTCCAATTTGTTCAATGGTCTGCACGTCAAAGCAAAAGCTGGCTTGACAGGAAATTGTTTGCGTGTAAATGTAAATGTAAATTTCATTTCTTGAGATACATGTGGTATTCTTGGGATTAGCAGAGTTGATCCTGCATAAGGACCAGAAGCAACCTCGGCCTCAATAACATGATCATCTAAACTGACAATGATGTAGCGTGTGCCAGTTTGTTGATGAACTCGATTGGGTACAGAGTTTCATTATCAACTGTATCTGAGCCTCAGTATATCTTTAGCTCACCAGCGATCCTGGTCAACAGAAAATCATTCACAAATTGTGCTGCTTAATGAGTTGAAGTAATGACAGTTCTATTTGCAAGCCATACAGGGTTTGTGAAGTTATTTTTGAGGTCAGCGTATACAAAATCACACTTTCAAGGCAAGGATCATTGGGTAGTTTGAGTTTGAATCCACCTAGGCTTTGTTCAACAGAAATGTTACCATTTCCTACACCAAGAAGGTAATTAGCAAACTCTCTTTCATCAGAATGACCTTCTGTAAGAAGTTTTAGATTGGTTGTCAACTCCACTACTTGCACATGATTGCAAAGAAAAGATCTCTTTAGTGTTGCATCAACAATTTCTGATCCGACACCATTATTTTGAAGTAGAATATTCTTCTCTAGAGATACCCTAACCAGTCAGTCATGTGTAGCGGAAACGTCTCCGTGCATATTCAAGCATCTGTTTCAGTCGCTTTGCTCTGGTTTCATCTGATTCAGTTGCACGTCTTTCTCTCTACTGTTGTGCTTTTGCTGCTAAATTTTCTTTTTCAGTCGCATGTTATATATAAATGAAAGCTCGTTAAAAACTATCTTGTTTAGCGTGCTAGAAATAACAGTGATCACATAGTTATTACTGTAAGGCTTATAGCGTTCTAGGAAGCCATACAACAAAATCACTTCTTGATTAAAAAAAACAACAAAACATTATACCGGTATGTTAAAGAATTTTCATCTTATCAAAAGTATTCATTTAACAAACTCCGGAAACTGATAATGTTCTTGAAATTGTGCCTCGTATCAAAGTTATATAGCTATTCTTAAATTATCATTAATGAAAATAGAGGCGAGTGAGAATGAGAGACTGCTGCAAATAAAAAAAACGTAAAATGTTGCCTGCAACGAATTAATAGTGTTTATTATTAAACATTAAAATCTACTCCGCAGTGAATGCCATGAATATTTAAATTCATGAAGAATTGAACGCAGTAAATGCAATGAATATTTAAATTTGCGAGAATCTGGAATTAAAAAAATTCAATAAACTTCAGAAATCGAAATATTTGATAATTTCTTAGAACATGAATTTATAAAAATATTTCCAGACGGTTAAGCTTTTAATATTGCATTCTTGTAGTACTTTTAGTAATTGTTACATACTTAATTAATAAGCAGCTTTCTCCATTATAGTATAGACATGTAATATATATATATATATATATATATATATATATATATATATATATATATATATATGTGTGTGTGTGTGTGTATATATATATATATATATATATATATATACATATGCATATATACACACACACACACACACATACATGGATATACATATACATGCATACATACACACACATATATATATATATGCATATATGTGTGCGTGTGTGCTTGTGTGCGTGCGCGCGTGTATGTGTGTGTGTGTGTATGTGTTTATATATATATATATATATATACCTTTAAAGCAGAAGTTGAACAATAAATGGCAGCAAATACGGAGGAATTAGATTAGGAAGACAAAGATATGTTACTTCCTAGGATATTTTCGGTAGAAAATTTCATCTTGAATTGTGTGATAAAAGCAATAATTTTATTTTGTATTGTGACTGTTATGTTTGCTATTCTGGGAATTAATAAATCTTCGAAGATTTAGTTATTTTCACAAATTATTACTATTCAAATTATCTATCATTTTATTATACCTAAACACTATTTTGATAGTGACATTGTCGGGGTAGTGCTAGTGGATTGTTTACAATGTATTTATCATAGGCTGTATCAGAAGTAGGAGCTAATGTAATTAGTTTTGGATGTGAGTGTGTTGGTGTGGATGGTTTAGGATTGAAGAAAGTATTTTACTTGCAATGCTATTGTGTTACATCACGTGATATTTGTACTGTTTGTATACCAGGATACGCCGTATGCATTGGAGTCTTTTTGAACGAATGATGCTATTTCAACGATGATGTGTAACCTGGTAGCACAGTTGGTTACATTGTTAATGAGCTTTGTTATACTGGACTTAGTTTTGAAGGTATGCATTTCTAGTGTGTTATTATACTTTATTAATCTTCAAATCACATAAGACGGTGAGATGACAGAAACGTTAGTACTCCGGACAAAATGCTTAGTATCATTTCGTCCGTCTTTAGGTTCTGAGTTCTAATTCCGCCATTGTCTACTTTACTTTTAATCTTTTCGGGGTCGATAAAATAAGTACATCTGAACACGGGGTGGATATAACCGATTTAACCGCACCCCTATAATTACTGGCATTGTGCCAAAAAATTTGAAACTAATATTCAAGACTTAATATATGCTACGGAGTCTTGAACACGCTTCAGCTAGACTTGAGTTTTAAAGAAATTTATGTTAGTGTTGCATTACACTCTGTTAAGCCTTCTATTATCTTATAATTATAAAGTCTACATTGGCAGTCTTGGGTGTTGTGTCTATGCTAAATTTCATATGTATGACTTGTTTTAAGTTAGTTCCCGGTCATCAGTAACCTATGGTCAAATTTATTCTAGCCAAGTCCATTCTATATCATCTAAATCAGTGGTTCTCAACTTTTTTTTTTTTTACTTAAGCACCCCTTTGATTACTATTTTATTCTGGCGGACCATCATAGCCATTCGATGTTTTAAAACTAGTTTTATAGAAATTTCTTTCAAAATTCCTATTTTGTTTTTCAAACTTTAACTTTTGTAGGTTGAACTATGTAAAACGGTAGGGAATCAAATTTAGCTGTTTCTTGCAATAAATACATCTAAAGCAAAATTTTTTCATGGATCCTTAATATACTACTGTGGGTCCCTAGATTACTATTTTGCTCGTGTGAACCCCAGAAATCTTATATGCACTCCCAGGGTTGATATGGACCCCGGTTGAGACCCTTTGATCTAAATGTTTTAGAAATTTAAAAGAGGGCTGAATGTATCTTAAAGAGATTTGCCTACTATTTCTAATCGATTTTACGATCAAACACAGGACCCTCCGCTGGTTACATCATGCTTTGTTGTTTTTGTATTACAATAGAATGATATGCCCCATAATATTTCCAGACCTGGAGATGGTTAGAGGAAGATAAAGGCTTTCGATTAACTGCATTGTAATTTTGGTTTAATTACGACTCCCAAAACCGGTAATACTCGCAAACTACAAAGGCCTTTGTAGTTTGCGAGTATTACCGGTTTTGGGAGTCGTATTTTAGTAGAGAAATAGTAGTTTTGGTTGCTATTTCTAATTTTCGGAGTGTGGTGAAGCAATACTTGTTGAACCCTAAATTTTAAATTGTGTTTATATATATATATATATATATATATATTGATAGACTGAGTGAATACTACCTCCTCGCATAGCCACAACAGGCAGAAAGGATGTGGTCGTAGGCGAAAATTTGAGTTTACTGAACACAGAAGCAATATTTATATATCACCTGATGAAACACAAGATCTCACAATGCAGGGAAACAGTTACATAACCAAATACCTGCGAATCTGGAGAACTACATTGCGTGGAAACAATTGTAGTGATTACAAATAAATGTTTCTTTGTACTCCTTCTTGTTAGCTCCAACTTGTTCAATTTTATATATATATATATATATATATATATATATATATATATATATATATATATATATATATATATATATATATATATATATATGTATGTATATATATATATATATATGCGTGTGTGTGCGTGTGTATGTGTGTGGTGAGAGAGAATGTGAGCTTCAGAAAGTGAGAATTACATATTGAATGTAACATGGCTAAAAAGTGTAAAATTGAAGATTGCTTCAAAATTATTTGCAATCTATTTGAAGTATTTCATATCTTTCCCGGGATGTTAATTTCGTAAAATATGTTTTTTTTATATAAACTTTTCTGAAATCCAACCTGAAATTAGAAATATATTGAAAGAATTTTATCTTCTTGCCTTCAAAATATTGGGTCTTCCCATAAATAATGTGGTCTTTTCAATTGCATGAACTAAAAGTCGGAGGAGGATAGACTATCTGCATCAATTTGCTATAAAACAGGTTGTAATTTTACCTTGTACTTATTCTTAATGCAAGTTTTGAAGAGTGCAGTTCGATTTTAACAGTTATATTTTCGAAGCCATAATGGAAGTGGCAAAGGAGCATATTCGACATATTTTGCTTTATGAGTTCAATAATAATGCTAGGAATATTAATGTAAGTATATGGGGATCGGACAATAAGCGTAAGCCAGTGTCAACGGTGGTTCCAGAAATTCCGAGCCGGAAACTACAGCCCAGAAGACGAGCCTCGTCCTGGAAGATCTGTAGAGCTCGACGAAGACGTCCTGCAAACCTTGTGGAACAAAATCCCATCGTAACTGTTTAGGAACTAGCAGAGAAGCTTGGATTTGGGCATTCATCCATCCATTGACACCTGCCTGCCATCGGAAATATCAGTAGATTGCGTCAATGGGTTCCTCACAAACTTTCCGAATCTAACCGTGCGCAGAGAGTGAATATGTACTCTTCTTTGTTGTCACGTCTCACGAATGAATCTTATTTGGACCAAATAGTGACTGGTGACAAGAAATACAATACAATACAAGCTCCTATTTTAATAGTATTTTCTTCAAAGCTAGCGGATTCCTCAACTATAGTGCCAAAATACTTAATTGAGAGATGTTCATATATCTATTTTTCCTGCTATTTTCGATAAAGAATGAGGCGATTTTTAAATAAATATTCTCTTTGATCTACAGTGAAGGGATATTTTGACATTTCATTATCCATTTATTATATTTTGTGTGAGTTATTTGCTATCCGACTGATTGGCAAACCCTTTTTTTTTACAAATATTCTACTTTCACTGTCCCAACCCAACCACAATTTTCTTCATCTCTCTCTCTCTTCCTCTCACACTTCATTCGCTCTCTCTCTCTCTCCCTCTCTTCTCTCTCTCTCTCTCTCTCTCTCTCTCTCTCTCTCTCTCTCTCTCTCTTCTAACAATGCCACAGAGTTTCCGGTTCCTTGGGACAAACAAGCTGTGTATTATCTTCAGCAAGACACACCCAATACTCACACGTCTCTTCTAACCGTCACTATTACTAAGTTATAGCCCTATTGACCAGTTTGTAATCCTCTGGAGATTTCTGTGCAGTAACAATTACACTGCAGGTATCAACTCGAAGTTAAATATCACAGCAGTTTGGCAAGTTCAGTACAATAAATGACAATATTTATATTTCATTTACAATAGTGGATTCCCATAACAAAACGTCGGGCAAAATGCTTCACCTTCAGAGTTCACATCTAGCAAAAGACAACCGTGCCTTTCATCCTTCCGGGGGGTCAATAAAATAAAATAAGTGTTTTAGTGC
>NC_142943.1:24975002-25007502 GCF_046866305.1 Octopus bimaculoides
TCAGTGACCCTTTCACTCGGATATTAAAATGTCAGCGTCTTAATACACCACTCACAAATTTTACTCTCTATCTCTGTCGTTGTATCTCTCTCCCTGCCCCATCTCTCTCTCTCGCTCTATCTATCTATCTATCTATCTATCTATCTATCTATCTATCTATCTATCTATCTATCTATCTATCTATCTATCTATCTTTCTTTCTCTCTCTCTATCAACACACTTGCAATACGTCAATAAACACAGGCTCAAAAATATTCTGTATCGAAGAAAGAACAAACTAGTTTCTTTCAAAGCATCAAACACAATCTTTAGCATATCTAGGAAGTCAGCTTTCGCAAATCACACTTCTTATACATTGGACAACTACAACAGAGTAACAAAAGCTCCGACCTCACTACTTGATGTGATAACAAATGTAACTTAGCCTCATTACGTGTCCACGAAACTTTAAGCTGCAGGCATTCCACTCATATTATATAAACATGCATACATACATACATACATACATACATACATATGTTTAGTTAGGTTTCTATTCATATTTATTACCGAATTCTCCCTCCGATAAACAATAAATAAAGAACATTTTTTTATTCGTTATTTTAAGCAATCTTTTTTATATCAATAACTTTAAATGAATAGTAGAGTTATTATATATTAAAAATATAATTATCATTTATATTTTTTACACGTTTCATTATAGTTTCTAGATTAAGTAAGACCCTGATACTTAATTTGTATACCTGTGTATTGTTGTTGTATGTTCTTATAATAGCGAAAGATTGTCTTAGACATAAACGAGTTTGGATTGATATTATTTGACATATATAGAAATATATTCTGATAGTTGTAGATTCTACTTAATTATTTTGTCCGTTATACAGGGGTTTCCAAAATAATGGAAACACCTTAAAATTTCAAACACATTTATTCTAATATGGGGTAGGACTGCCTTTAGCAGTAATTACAGCTTGAATTGTACGAGGTATGGACTCGTACGAAGTTTGAATTATTTCCAAAGGAATTTTTTCCCTTTATTCAGCTAAAACAGTCTCCAGTTCTTGTAGTGATGACGGTGGAGGATATCAACACCCTACTTGTTTTTCTAAAATGCACCATAAATGTTCAATAATATTGAGATCTGGGTACTGTGGTGGCCAGATAGGGTGTTCAACTTCACTAGAATGTTCCTTGTGCCATTCACTAACAACTTCTGCTGTGTGAATTGGTACATTGTCATCCTGAAAGATTGCATTTCCCTCCGGAAACAGTTCCGCAGCCATAAGATGAATTTGATCAGATAAAATGTTTAAATAGTCTTGACTATTAATTCTGCCATGAACGGAAACCATTGGGCTAGTGGATTTCCAAGATATAGCCCCCCAGATCATCACAAATCCCCCTCCATGTTTAACAGTTGGAAGAAGGCAGTCTGGGTCAAATGCTTCTTTTGGCGGTATCCAAACGTATACTCGGCCGGTGGTCGGAAATAGAGTAAAGATGACTCGTCCGAGAAAATAACACTCTTCCACTGCTCTAGGGACTAATTCTGTAGGTTTTTATTTCACTCTAAACGCTTTGCATCGTTTGTTCTTGAAAGTAGTGGCCTTCACGTGAAATCTGGTTTTGTACACCTCCCGGCGAACAGTTTTTGTGGAAAATGGGTTATCTCGGTGATCATGAAGCTCTGCAGTTATTTTCGGAGCTGTACTTTTGTGATCCTTTCTAACAATTCGCGTAAGATCCGACGGTCCCTATCTGAATGTTTTGGTTTTCTGGAGTTTTGTTTCGACGAGGAGGCTTTTCCCTCTTTCTCAAAGGTTGTCATTACTTTCGAGACAGTACTTCTTGATACAACAAACATTTCGGCTGTTTTCGTTGCGCTAGCGCCTGTATACGAGCACCAACAATTTGACCTTTTTGAAAGTCCGATAGATCTGTCATTTTAATGAATTTTAATTACCTTTTTCTGATGATATCTGAAAAGAAAGAGCAATTGATGATGAAATACCACAAGGTATAGAAAATACGTATTCGCCTTTATATATTTAATCCTTTATATTGAACGCTCAATATTTCATATATTCAATAAGACATATTCCATATATTCAATAAGACATTCAATACTTTATTTCAGTGTACCATCCATTTTTATATTATATATTGTATATTCCATATTCTATATCCCACATTAATTTTACAAGAATATAAATAAAACATAAAAAACAGACAGAGTTGGAACTCTTTTAAATAAAATAATATATATATATATATATATATATATATATGCACATATACATATATATACGTCTGTATGCAATCCCCCCCTCTCTCTCTCTCTCTCACACACACACACACACACACACACACACTTTTATATATATATATATATATATATATATATATATATATACAGAGAGAAAGAGAGAGATAATTGTATAGGGTACAATTATACTTAAGGGCACAAAAGCAATTATGCCTATATGCTGAAAGAACACGCCGAATACGTCCTACTATTGATAAAATTCATTAAATTTAATGATTTTATCCTCTAATTATGTTATATATATATATATATATATATATAGATTAAAATAGCAATATGTGTGTGTGTATACCGTATTAATTACCGTATTTTCCAGCATACAATGTGCGATTTTTTCCCTCACGAATTCTTCCCAAATGTCACCCTGCGCCTTATATGCTGAAGGTTAGGCGTTGGTCAGGTGATAGTGTTAGCGTTGTGCTGCGGTAGGTTTACCGGTACCTAATTTTAGAATAATTGCCAATTAAATGTTATAAATTAAAAATATAGCTAATTATGATGTCGCTCTCAGACTGTCGGCGACTGCCCGCGCATGCACAGACAGTTTTTATAATAATTAATTTCCTATAATGGAATCAAAGAGAAGGTATGCCTACACAGTCAGTTATAAACTGCAGATAGTAACATTCGTGAAGGAAGATAGTTACCGAGCTGCTGCAAAGCACTTGAGGCCACCTCCTACAGAGAAAATGGCTTAAACGAGAGGAAAAACTTCAGCAAATAGGAAAATCTAAACACAACCTTCTCAAACTGAAACTTAAATTGGTGGAACTTGAAAATGATTTGGGATTTAAATTAACGAAGCCAAGGTTTTGCGGTGTTGACTAAACAGATCATTTACGAAGCCAAAATACGGGCAGCTGCAAGTGGATAATGATGACTTTTCTGTTGCTACAGATTCATGAAACGAAACAGATTAACCATAGGAACACAAAAGAAGTACGAAAATGTAAGAAACCGAAATTGTTGAGTTTCATTGATTTGTTTTAAATGTAGAAAAATAGCAAATTTCGAATTGGGACAGATTGCAAATATGGATGAAATTGCCATGAGGTCTGATATATCGAACAATAAGTGTGTCGATGTAAGAGGTACCAAAACTGACTATCAAACCTTCTGGTCATGAGATATCACAAGTTACATGTGTATTGGCTTGTGCTGATGGTAACAAATTACCACCTTTACTGGAATTCAAACTGAAAACAATGCCAAAAGACTATATTCCACCAGAAATTACCATCCATGTTCCTCTTAAAGGACGGATGGATGAAGATGAAATAAAACTCTGGTCACAAAAAGGTGCGGTCACGGAGTCCCGGTAGACTTCTCAAAAGCTACTGCTTCTTTTGTTGGATTATTTGCAAACTCATATAACAAAGGCCACCAATAGATTAAACACTCAACTGGTTGCAATACAGCCTCTAGATGCATCAATAAACAAACCTTTTAAGGATTATATGCGTGAGGAATGGATCAAATGGTTGATGCTCCCATATGAGCTAACACCAATAGAAAAAGCCTACAATAGTTCAGTTTTGCCAGTGGGTGAAAAATGCTTGAGATGTAGTCAAAACAGTCTTTTAAAAAATGTGGCAATAGCAATTCCTTCGCTAGTACAGAAGATGGTCTTTTATATGAGGAATCAGACACCTCTGATTCAGATGATATCGATAACCCCGAAGAGATGAAGATAACGACAGTGAATTTGACGAGTGTTCTGATTACAATCAGTAATGGCTTTTGAGGAGTTTTAAAAATGAATAAAAAGGTTTTAATATTCTCACTCTTGTACAAAAATAACTTCGTTTCATATTTTCTCACGTTCTATAAATTTTAATAAATAAAAATAACATTTATTCGTACTATCAATATAATCCTTATTATTCCGCGTTACTTCTGTTTACTGGCTGTTCCTTGAAATAAAATATGTATCACAATTCTCATAAATTTGTGGGAAAATAACAAAAAAGAAATACATGTGAGGCTGCTCCAGCATGGCCACAGCCCTTGTGTTGAAACTAATAAAAGAGCAAAAGCGTATAAACAAACATGTTTTAATCAATGACAGCGTAATAAGCTACGGTAAATATTCAGCAGTACTTTTTCTTCACCCTAAGTTCTGATGATGCCACTAAATTTGTTTATAAATGATGATGATGACCGCGTACTGCCTGTGCAGTGATGATAGCTTTATATTAGGTGTGATAGTTTGGTTGTGTTAGCAGCACAGATTGATAATATCAATGGTGATACTTGATAATTTCAGTGTTGCTGTAGGTAGTGGTTAGTGTTATTAACAATGAGCAATATTGGTAACAGTGGAGGTCAGTGGTAATATCTGGTAGTGTTAAGGTAAATATTGTAACTTCGCTTACCATAATAGGTTACCAAAGGGTGTTAATCTAAATTTTCGGGGTTCCTATACATGAAAATGTGTGATACATTTAGCTAGGTGATTCGGGGTTAGTTGCAATTTTTTTCTTATGCAGATTAGGATTGCCAAACTTTGGGTGCGCCTCATATGCCCACTCGCCTTATATGCCCGTGCATCGTATGTGCCCGAAAATACGGTAATTAAAGGCACAATATCCAATAATGATTAAAATAAAGTCGTGTACGTTTATATTTAACACATTCGTGTAAACTTAATCATGGCAAATCATCCTCACCCATTAAGGGTTTCACTTCAGATACAGAAAATTTCGGCATTAATCAGTGAGATCCATATAACTGTGTCCATGATAATTACATGGATCTCATATATATGCTCCATAGACAAATATAATCTTGGTCTAACTTAAGTATAAGGCCAAACATGACTCACTATTTGACGCTACCATCCGTACTTTGGCTGTTTTTAGTGGAGTTCTTTCTGCTGCAATATTTCGAACATAGCCCTTAATTCCTTGTCTACCTACGCCTTTTCCTTGCACTCACTGACAGACTCATGTTCGAGCTGAACATCAGATTTATCATTCCCATTAATTTGGAATCTACAAAACGTCTTATGCCCTGCCTTTCCTGCTCCGACTAACTTAAAGTCAATGTCCTAAAACAGTCCGTCTGTGCAACATTCTACAAGTTGTACACAGATGTTCTTTTTACCTTTCTACTCTTCTGAACCTGCATATTGCGTGCCACCTTCACACAAACTCACTGATTGCATCCCTGTGTCCACACTAGTTAATCTCACATTTTCCATACATAAATCAACCTTCATATGCTCAAACGTTTCACCACAATCTGCAAAAGTCATGGAGTTCACCTCTGATAATATAAAATTTAAAAGAAAGGAAACTACAAATTTTCTTACTTCATCGATTACTTTCTAAAAACTACCATGGATATAAAATACTATAAAGTTACCAATTTCCTAGAAACAATAATATATGCTATTCTGTTCCTTGTCTTCTACAAACAATTGTTTTGTATCTAGTTGTGTGTTCTCTGTAAACAAAAATTAGTGATATTGTCATGCGTTTTCTACAACAGTATATCATATCCTGTAGTCTCTTCTCTACAAGCAACAACAATATCTGATATCTTTTGATATCCTGTTGTCTGATTTCCAATTCAACAACTTCTCTTCAATTTAGTAGCTGCAATACAAAAGGACAGTTACCATAATTATCGAAGACATAATGTATCGTTTAGGTTCCTTTTATGCGGTACATATTTATGTAATAGCTGTAGCTAGTGACTATCTACTGAAGACTCGTGTATCTATACTTGAGATCATGGATCCAAGATACAGGAATGTCTATCATGCTGAGGGTTGTACGATCAACACAATGTGAAAACAGGTTTCATATGTCACCTAAAGACTAGCAAACCCGTTATACCGTATATCCGCATAGTTGGGTATAGTTAGTTGCGCTGTCGGATATGCAGAGGTGTATCACATATGATGAAGTATGGTATCACATATGATGAAGTATGGTATCTGGATGTGTTCTATTGTTTCTTGCGCGGTTTAGTTTGCTCCTCTATTCCAATACACAGCAGGGGCAGACAAAAACAAAAACGAAAACCAAAAAAATTAATAATAGTGTGCCAGTCAGTATTTTTACACTTAACTCTGATGGTGCGCGTCTCAGCCCTATATTTAAACTTAATGAAAATGTTTCCGCTGTCATTTTGTGTGTGTGTGTGTGTGTGTGTGTGTGTGTGTGTTTATTTCTATGTTCGTCAACACAAAGTGGAAGAAACTGTTCTTTTTTTTGGATAATATTATATGGTGATACCCTAATATTTCGGGCTGTGTTTATGAATATCGGAGGCTGGTGATTTGAGCTCAGTCTATTTATGAACTGTAAATCTTGCACATTCAAGTCGCCTTCGATCGTAAATATACACTTTGTTCATAAATTATCTTTACAACTTCCATACTTTTAAAGTCAATATTGTAAAGAAACTTTATGGACATCCTGTATTTATTTCGCTCTGTTAATGTATATGTAGAGTCAGTGATGGTAGTAGTATTTTGTGTTCTTTGTAGTTTGTTGTGATTTGCCATGAGATGATTGGATGTCAAGGCAGGATCGTCATTATTAATAATGGACATAACATATTTACGCTAACGTTGATTCCTTATGTTGGCCAGATCTTATACGTATGAGAGATTTTAGAGTTTATGTATCATCTTTTGCGTTCCTTGTCATACTTTTTACAATCGAGATTTAACTTGCTGAGTTTGATGGTTGGTAGTTTTGATGTTCTCGGGTTAAATCAATGGTGTATATCTGGTGAGGTAAAATAAGAGACACAGGATTTTGTCGTTTACCTTATTATACTTTAACAACCAGATTTGTGTGTGGTTGATAAAGGATAGAAGTAGTCGGGCATGCAGAATCTTTGACATAATATGCAATGGAAATGTGTGTGTTTATGAGGTGGGTGATGTGAGCAAGTAAATAAGTTGACAGTTGGTGATAAAGAGGATTGTTATTAAACCCTGTTCGAAAAACTCAGACATTTCACATGGTTTGATATCGCCCGTCAGTAAGCTATATGTCGTGATTGATAATTCGCTGCAGACGATTTATATCAGTGATTCCCAAAGTTGGCGGTAGCTCCCCTGGGGGGGGGGGGGGTGGAAAGCTTCCCGTAGGGGTGAAAATGGAGTGGCCAAAAGGGGGTGATGGATGTAAAAACGAAATAATGGGTTAATTAGGTTCAGTTTTTTTATTTGTGATATACAGTTGTTTTGAATTTGCTGCAGAAAGTGGTTTACGTTTGAGGTGGTGATGAGAGGAGGCGCTAGGAATGTGGCCCAGATGCCAAGGGGGCAGCCGGAAAAAGTTTGGGAACCACTGGTTTATGTGTTGGTGTTTAACCCCAAGTCAGTCCCGTACGATTAAAATTATGACAAATAGCTTGCCATCCGTGGTAATCTCTTTTTGTCAGATAATGTACCTGAGACAGCATCGTCAAACGTGTCTTTCGTTTTTAATGTATTATGATGTGATTTTGTGAGGGGGGGGGGGCACTCGGTTGCTATTTCTACCAGAGCGAGTAATCACAAAGAGGGTGTATGCAGTGAATGATCAAGAACTTTTCTGTCTCTGGTGACAAAATATTACTGGTAGAAAGTTATTTTGTTATTGAAGCCTTCATTGTTTTGTGAGTTGTGTGGTGATTAAGTATTGTGATCTGAATCTGTCTGACAAGTCGTAAGAGAAGTATTAGAGTTGGAGATAACAAGGATGAACCTTTTTATGGCTTTTGAGGAAAC
Organism: Octopus bimaculoides; assembly: GCF_046866305.1. Classification (NCBI taxonomy): domain Eukaryota; kingdom Metazoa; phylum Mollusca; class Cephalopoda; order Octopoda; family Octopodidae; genus Octopus; species Octopus bimaculoides. Next base: position 24,983,063 of record NC_142943.1, read on the forward strand.
GAATAGGAAGCTGAAAGATTTAAGTGTTTCAGATTCGATTTTACAATCAAAGACTGTGTGTGTGTGTGTGTGTGCGTGAATTATCTAATTATCTTTTTTAATTATTTGCATTTTTCGTAGAAACGAAGAAAGAATTTTTAAAAAATGGAAAAAGTCCCATCACTGGACGTTAGATAACAACGGCGAAGTGTTGTTACGCATACTTTTAATGTTTAGGCAACAGAGCTCTTGTCAGCTGGTCATCACTTCCTTTGCCGCAATTGTCTCTTAAACATTCACTAACACATCCAGATGCACCAATAAATGTCAGTATAAATGTAAATTCATAATCAGAGTAGGGAAACTATGGATATCGAAGTTTCCTTTCTCACTGATGTTGGGAATATGTTTACATTTCGATACCGGCTGACTTCTACATGATTTTCCTTTCCCGTCTCGAACAACCGTATCAGGACTGTTATGTCTGCACTTAACGGAAGTTGTGAAGGGAATGGCCCACCAACATTCCTTGTGTTGAAGCCTACGTATGCATATAACATCCGGTCCCCACCTTAGTCTGTCTGTCTATCTGTCTGTACGTATTTAATTAGGTAGGTATATATATTTGTGTTTGTGTGAGGAAGGTGAAATAAAATATTACATATAAAAAATATAGTTATACTTATATATAAGACTGGTCGGCCGCCAGTCAGCCAGTTAAAGATGGATTGAAAGAGGGGTAGAAAGAGGAAGAAGAGAGACTAAAACAGAAGTATATATGAAACAGAGAAAGCCAGTCATGTATTAAATAATAGTAATGGTTGCAGTGGCAGGGGTGGTGGTTCTGGCAATGGTGATGGTGGTGGTAGTGACAGGGATGATGGAGGTGATGGGGTGGTAGCGGTTAAGGAGTATGTTGCGATAGGTGGAGGTGGTGTCTGCGTGGCGCGATGGGTGGTGGTGTCTGTGTTTGAGTGCTCTGCGGTGGGGCGAGAATTGGTAGTGGTAGCGATGATGATGATGGTGATGGTGATGGTGGTGATGGCAGGTGATGGTAGTGGTGGTGGTGGAAACGATAGTAAGTAAGCAGTGTATAAATAAGGTAACACAATGGAAGTGTGTAGAAAGATGAAAGAATGTGAAGTATTCTGTTAGTGTTTACCTATGTACATACCTGTCGACCTGTACCCCCACCCACGCTTGGCATCCATCCATCCATCCATACGGCACCACCAGCTCCACCGGCTCCACCGGCTCCACCTGCTTCACCGGCTCCACCGTCTCCACCTGCTTCACCGGCTCCCCCAGCTCCACCTCTACCCCCTCCTCTTTTATCAGCCTCTGCTACGTAAGTCAGACGATGTTTATGTAAGTTTAGACTCTGGAAATCGACATTTTTGTCACTGGGCCAAAGTTCTTACAGTTGTTGTGGTTGTTGTTCATACAATTGCTGCTACTGTTGCTGCTGCTGCTGCTGTTAACTGTGACAATGGTAGTTGTCGCTGTTGTTATTGTTGTTGCTGCTGCTGCTGCTGTTGTTATTGCTGTTGATGTTGTTGCTGCAGCTCTCATTGCTGTTCTTGTTCTTGTGATGTTCGCTATATTATATCTTGCATTGTATTGAGTTTATCGTTCTGTCTCTTTATCTGGCTAATTATTTAGTTACAGGTGAGGAAGAAGACTGAAAGGAAAGCATGCCTATGCCCGTAGCCCTTTTAAGGTCCTTTAATACTAAGGAAACTGTTATAGATTAGTGTGATTTATGTTCAACTTAATCTACCATGTCCCCGCTCCTCTGGCTCTTTTATACCGCCCTTGACCGCCTCAGACATCGGCATCCTCCGCACCCATCAAAATGAAGAGGTCCACTCACTCGCTATAGATTAACTTCTCGGACACGAGTTAATGCCACTGATGGTGACAAACTACTATACCGAAAGTGTTGGCACAGAGTATAGAGCTGTCTTGGGGATCCAAAAGGAAGAGTTTTCGCGTTCAACGACTGAGATAAAGGGGAATAGGATCAGCCTTGGAGATGGGCTGGAAGGAGGAACGAGTACTGTGAATCTGTGACTTTAACATTAACGACGGAACGACATTGTCATGTGATGAATAAAAATATGATGATAATGAATAATACAGACCTATCTGATGGTCATCATTTTGTTTATGCAGTCCCACATATATGAGCGATATACTAGGGGTTGTTCAGTTGTTAAGGGCTAGAGTATGTCGCATTCCAGACAATCAAAAAAGTATGAAAGCAAGCTGAGAGAGATTATTCAGAGAAATATGGTGACATAATCTACGTATATTGGTTAAGGTCACACATTTTAGGGGAGAGTTCCTAGACGAATTCTCTCTTCAAAACTGATCGAAAACTAAGTCGACATGTAATTTGAAGAAGAAAACACACAAACACACACATACACAAACGCACGCGCGCACACACACACACACACACACACACACACACACGCAGGGTATGTATATATATATATATATATATATATCTTTTGTCTTTTACTTGTTTCAGTGGCCCCATGTTGGGGTACTGCCTTGAAGAATTTTTAGTTGAATGAATTGGCCCCAGCGCTCTTTCTTAGAGCTTGGTACCTATTCTATCAGTCTCTTTTGCCGAACCGCTAAGTTATAGAGACATAAACACAGACACAAAGACACACACAGAGATTTATATATACAACAAGCTTCTTTCAGTTTCCGTCTACCAAATCCACTCACAAGGCTTTGGTCAGCCCGAGGTTATAGTTGAAGGCACTTGCCCAAGGTGTCACGCAGTGGGACTGAACCCAGAACCATTTGGTTGGGAAATAAACTTCATCCCACACGGCCACATATATAAAAAATAAGAAATGGTTGAAAATGTGCTAAGTTTTTACGTATGTGTATATTTATTTGCATAAGACAAGTTTTGTAGCATAGGAGGCAAATATTTTCATCATATATCTTATATATATGAATGTAAAACTACAAACATAAGTTTTCTCATATCACAAGTTTTCGTATAACATTTTTACTGCAAAATTATTAGTGTATGCTTTCACAAGACTAAGTTAACGCACGCTTCACAAAGAGAGAGGGCGATCGATCGATCGAGAGAGAGAGAGACGGAGAGTTAGAGAGAGGGAGAGAGAGAGAGAGAGAGAGAGAGAGAGAGAGAGAGAGAGAGAGAGAGAGAGAGAAAGAGCGAGAGAGTGAAATTCTCGTATAAGAAAATGCCTTAAAGAATTAATTTTCGTTCGTGTTTTGCAGTCGAAGAAAAATCATATTTTGCTGACCGGAACCAGTTATTGCTGTCTGTGTGAGTGTGTGTGAAAAATAATAATGGTTGAAAATGAGCGAGCAGGCTTTGCAGCCACGTAGTGTCGGGTTTAGTTCCTCTGAGCAGCACCTTGGACAAGTGTCTTTTACTTAAACCCCAAGCCGACCAACGCCTTGTAAGTGAATTTGGTAGATCGAAGCTATGTGAAAGGCCATCATACATACATGCATACATATATACATACATACATACATACATACACACACACATACATGCACACATACATTCATGTATACATACATACATATATACAAACATACATACATACAAACATATATATATATATATATATTTGTATGTATGTATCTGCGTCGGTGTTTGCCTCCAGTGCTAAAAAGTGTTATTGTCAAAACAAGATGAAAGTCTAGTCAGCTGTGCCGAATCGTCACCGTCCAAACAGTTACGCCCAATTGTCTCATTTCGACATGGCAGCGAACCAACTTTTAAAATGAGCCCGAAATCAACCGCCTTGTGGACGGCCGTCAAGTATTGATGGGTGACCCTACGAAAGCATTCGATTTATCTAAATTGATCAAATCCCACCCATTACAAGTTCTTTATTTACTCCTTCTATGAGGTGGAGGTTGTCGTTGGCGTATCTGTTTGATATGGCACATGTCTGTGCTTCGCCTGCCAGATTATCAACAACCTCTTTGCTTACACCTTGGTTAAACTCTTCAACTCGTCATTGAGCAGAGTTACGGGCCTGAAATTGTTAAAATCATCTCCTTTGTTGGCCTCCCTTTCTCAGTAGCATCACCACACCTATTTTCGCTAGACAGAATTTCGTTGTCAGGTGCAGTAGACATCTGCCAAGAGATCCTAAACAAGTATGACATATGAAAATAAACCCAATGAGAGTAGACTGTCCAGCCTCAGCCGTGCTTCGTTAGCTATTGTCGGTCTTTGACAAAATTGCCGCATCCCCAGTTGAGTGGTGTAGCACACCATCGAGATAGGCGGTAAAGTTCAAACCCGTCTCTCGTTCACTGTCCGATCCAAACAGCTGATCGGAATGCCACTCAAAAGCTACACGCATCTGCTTGGTCTTGAGTAGCACGTATTCCTCCCAATATATCAAAAACGAAATTGTAGCTTTGTTGCCGCGTATGCCTATCGAACGGCTATAATTCTCTCATGTCTTAGAGCACGCAACCTTCGTGTTTAGCGTTTTAGAATCGATCAAATGTCTATCTCATCACCAGTGCCTCAGTCGTAATACTTTTTCTAAGTGCCACATTTTGGTTACTGATCAGCTCTTCTCCTCTAAAATTTTCCGTCATTTCCTTGCTAAACCTAATCGACACTAATCTCGTAGCCCTTCTCAGGGCTAACGGCCATCGGTTGTTGATGATTGCCCCCGTCAACTCCTTAATGATGACGATGATGATGATGATGATGATAATAATAATAATAATAATAATAATAATAATAATAATAATAATAATAATAATAATAATAACAATAGTAATTGAGATTTTCCTGTCAACACTGATAGAGCATTCCAGGCTAGTCGACCGTACATAATCATTAATGTCAGAGAAGAAAATACTTGTAGACTGATAGATATAAATGTCCCCATAGATAAGAAAGAATATAAGATAAGAATATATCCGCCAAGGAATTTGACAAGCTTAGTAAATATAAGGATCTAGAGATTGAAAGACAAAAGATGCGGCATTTTAAAGCGGAAACCGTCTCTGTTATTGTAGGTATCCTTTGTAAGATAAAAAAAAAAGGGATGTCAGGAACATCTACATAGCATCTCAGGAGACCTGATTCTCAAAGAAATCCAAAAGTTTATGTTGACAAGTACTGCCCACATCCTTAGAAAAACCCTATCAACTTCAATTCAATGTTTTGTACTGAAGTGTTCATGTTAACTGTATCTAAATGAAAATCAATTTGTTAAATTACCAACTCAATTATTATTAATTTATTTATTTTATTATACATAACGATGCATAAATTTGTGTTATGTTGTATAAATGTATTTCTATACCGTCGGCCCCAGTTTTCTCTCCTCAAACTTTCAATTACATGTAAATATCTCATAACCTTCACTTGCCCAAGGTCACCGGTTTGTATCAAGTGACTGTATAATTATAATTATTATTATTGTTCAGTAGTTTTATTTTTATAACGTGCTTTCACTTCACTACCGAGCGCAGCTCTGTGCGCCTTGGGTATGTGCTGTGGTTTGCTGTGGTACTCTTATGGTTACTGTATTGAAAGTGTTTTGCGTAGGATGTGTGCAGTACCCAGTAGTGCAATTTTCTGTATGTTATATATATTTGTAAGTCCTGGTATTTTTGTTATGTATTTGTCTGAATATTTTTTTTATTATACCTAAGGCACCTACTATGATAGGAATTGTTTCTGTTTTTAGATTCCACATTCGAGTTACCTCTATTTCCAGGTCTTTGTATTTTGAAGGTTTTTCCATTTCTTTTAGGGAAACGTTGTCATCTGCTGGTATTGATACATCTATTAGAAAGCATTTTTTTTCTTCATGGTCTTTGACAACTATATCTGGTATATTTACCTTAATTTCTCTATCTGTGTGTATTGGCATATCCCAGAGTATGGTTGCTTTCTCGTTTTCTGTGACTTTTTCTGGCGTGTGTTTATACCATCTATTCTCTGTTGTTATTCCATAGTGTTGGCATAGCTTCCAGTGTATATAGGTCCCAGCTCTGTCGTGTCTGTGAATATATTCCTTCTTAGCCAGGACTGGGCAGCCAGAGATAATATTATTTATTGTTTCTTGTCCATCTCCACATATTCTACAGTTACTTGTTATGTTTCTTTTCATTATATGTTTTTGGTAATTTCTGGTGGGGAGGCTTAGGGTTAGGGTTAGGTCTTGTGCAGGCTTAGGGTTAGGTTAGATCTTGTGCAGCAATTAAAAATCCTTCAGTATCTGCTTTGAGTCCTGAGCTTCTCAACCATTGCTGGGATTTTTCTCTGTCTATTTCTTTTGCATTTAGTTTAGCCCAGTATTTACCATGTAGGGGCTTTTCTTGCCATCGTTTTATCATGGTCCGTTGCTGTTCTAGTTTTAGTTTGGATTTCATTTTTTTATAGCTTTTGTTGTTTCTTCTTCTTATTCTTCTTCGCAGTATGATTTCTTGTTTGTATTTGTCAGCTTCCTTAAATACTGAAAACAGTTTTTTGTTTTGCTCGTGTTTTGTGGCTATTTGTATTAGTTTTCCTTGCTTCTGGAGTAGGTATTTTTGCAGTCCTATGGTGGTTATTTTATAATAGTTTTCCAGCTGTATAAGACCCCTGCCACCTTCTGTACGTTGTATATATAGCCTTTCTATGTCAGATTTTGGGTGGTGCATCCTATATCCTGTCATTATTTTTCTTGTTTTCCTGTTTATTTTACATAGTTCGTTTAGTGTCCAGTTAAGGATGTTGTAGCTGTAGCTTATAACTGGGACAGCTAAAGTGTTGATACCCATTATCTTGTTTTTAGCATTGAGCTCTGTTTTTAGTATTGATCTAACTCGTCTATAGTACTCTTTCTTTATTTTTTCTTTCATTTGTGTATGTTGTATCCTATCTAGTTCATTGACTCCTAAATATTTGTATGGTTGGCTTTCGTCTAGTTCTCTTATTTCATTGGCTTTATCTAGTGTTATATTGCTACTTTTAACTAATTTTCCTCTTTTCAGGGTTGCTTTGGCACATTTTTCTAATCCGAATTTAATATATATTTCCTTGGTAAAGCCATATACTGTCTGTAGTAGTGTTTCTAGCTCTTTGTCGTTTCTTGCGTATAATTTTAGGTCATCCATATATAAAAGGTGGCTGACTGTTTTCCCGTACCATTTGTAACCGCATCCAGTTCTATTTAGCAATTCAGTTAAGGGTGTGATTGCCAGGCAGAACAGGAGTGGAGAGAGCGTGTCTCCCTGGAATATTCCTCTTCTAATGGGGATGGCTTTCATTTTCACAAGTCCCTCTTTTGTTTGGAGCTGTAGCACTGTCTGCCATTTGTTCATTGAGTGCCTAATGTATTTTATAATAATTGGTGCCACCTTGATTATGGCTAGTGTTTCGAGAATCCACGTGTGGGGAACACTGTCGAAAGCCTTTTGGTAGTCCACCCAGGCCATACTGAGGCCTTTCTTCTTTCTGCGGCTGTCTTCAGTTACGGTTTTATTGATCAATAATTGATCTTTACAGCCGTATGAGCCCTTGCAGCATCCCTTCTGCTCTTCTGGAAACAGGTTGTTATTTTCCAGGTGCTTACTCAATCTCTGCGATATTATTGCAGTAAAGGCTTTGTAGATCGTAGGTAGACAGGTTATAGGTCTATAGTTTTGTGGTTTTTCCGTTTCCGTGGATTTAGGGATTAAGATGGTTTTCCCTTTCGTGAGCCATTCAGGCATTGTTTCTGGCTCTGCTAGTATGTTGTTAAAGTTTTCTGCCAGCTTTTTATGCATTCCGGTCAGGTGTTTTAACCAGAAGTTGGGGATCTTGTCGTGCCCAGGTGCCTTCCAGTTGCTTAGTCTTTGCAGTGTCTGGGTGACCTCTTCAGTTGTTATAGGGGTCCAGAGTTGCTCAGGTGCTAAGTTCGTTGTTTTAATGGTCCTTTTCTGGGGTTGTTGCTTCACCGACCATATTTGTTTCCAGAATTCTTCCAGTTCTTCTGCTGTTGGTGCTGCAGTAATGTCTATTTTATTTTTACCCAGTTCTTGGTAGAGTTTTTGGGGGTTGGATTTGAACTGTTTGTTTTGTTCAAAGAAACGTTGGCGTTTCTCATACCGGCGGATCCTTTGTGCTTTGGCAAGGATGTCTTGCTTTAGTTTTTCTTTTGCTTCAGGTAAGTCTTTTTCTGTAATGCTGTATTTGTACAGTATTTTTGTTTTCTTCTTGTTACTTAGTTGTGTTGATTGTCTACTAATTTCGTTGAGAATCGATAAATCTTTTCTCTTTTGTTAAATTTTGTTCTGGATGTTATTTATCCACAAGGTCTGTTTGGGTGGTAGAACTCCTGTTCGGATGGGTTTGAGTGAGTATCCTGCTTCTTTTGTGGCTGCAGTGGCTGCCGCATATATTATGTCATTTAGCTCAGTGATATTGCCAGTTGTTTCTGTGGTTGTTAGTTCCGTGACGGCCAGGTTTATGCTATTTATTATTGATGTTGTTTTATTGTCTATTTTGATTTTTGGGAGATATAATCTGTGGTCTATTCTAAGATCTGTGGTTTTCAGTTCTTTGGTTATTCTCATTTTCATAGTATCGTAATTATTAGGTTTCCCTTCGTTATTCCCAGGCTTTAGATTTGTTTTGCCTTCCTTTTCATTCATATGTTTGTCTGTGGTGTTCTGGATTGGTACTTTTTGTACACTATTATACATCTCTACGGTCCGGGTTTGTTGTTTTTGTTTACATCGTTTTTGCCGGAAATGTTACGTTTGTCCTCGTGCTTTGCTATCTCAGTGTTTATATTATTATTTGGCATTGCTGTGTGACTACTATCTAGATTTTCCTGATGTATTTTTCCTTTCAATTGTTCTATTTCTCTTTCTGATATTTTTTTTTGCATTTAGAATATATCTTCTTATGTTAGCTAGTTTGTTAGGGTTCATTGTTTTATCGAGGTCTTTATTTACATTATTTTTCTTCCATATTTTATATGTATGTGTTGTTGCGTTTTCGTTTTTTGGGTAGAGCACTGCTGTGAAATAAGCGTGTTGCATCGATATGTATTCCTCACGTGTCCATTTATGCCGTTTTGGTTTTGTTTGCGGGACATGAGGAACAACGTCCGGCCCTTTATTTTGACGGTCATCGTTTTCGTAGGGTACCGGTTCGTTCATTTCTGTTGTCAGATTGTTTTGCACGTTCAGATCTTCGTACTTTTTGCGTAACAAGCTTACAGTACGCACTTCTCGGTTGTTATTCTTGGGTGGAATAATACCAGTGTTATTTAATCTGTTTGAAATTTTTTTGTACATGGTGTTTGTGTTCGGAGATGGTCTGATTTTGATGTAATACGTGTGTTTACGATCGCTGTGCGGGTAGTGGAGGTATCAAGTTAAAATACATCATTATAGTTGGAAAAATAGAAATAAATTTCAGTGAGTATTACTTACTCGGATATAGTCCAACCCTTTGTCAGCTATTTTTTTGCTCCATGCGATGTCTTTATTTCCGATGTTTTTGGATAAATTTCGGAGCAGTGATTTATCGTTCTCACATGTTAAACATCCCCGGTGTTATCTCATTATTATTATTATTATTATTATTATTATTATTATTATTATTATTATTATTATTATTATTATTATTATTATTATTGTTGTTGTTGTTGTTCAGTAGTTTTATTTTTATAACGTGCTTTCACTTCACTACCGAGCGCAGCTCTGTGCGCCTTGGGTATGTGCTGTAGTATGCCGTGATGCTCTTATGGTTACTGTATTGAAAGTGTTTTGCGTAGGATGTGTGCAGTGCCCAGTAGTGCAATTTTCTGTATGTTATATATATTTGTAAGTCCTGGTGTTTATGTTATGTATTTGTCTGAATATTTTTTTTATTATACCTAAGGCACCTACTATGATAGGAATTGTTTCTGTTTTTAGATTCCACATTCGAGTTACCTCTATTTCCAGGTCTTTGTATTTTGAAGGTTTTCCCATTTCTTTTAGGGAAACGTTGTCATCTGCTGGTATTGATACATCTATTAGAAAACATTTTTTTCTTCATGATCTTTGACAACTATATCTGGTCTATTTGCCTTAATTTCTCTAGCTGTGTGAATTGGCATATCCCAGAGTATGGTTGCTTTCTCGTTTTTTGTGACCTTTTCTGGCGTGTATTTATACCATCTTTTTTCTGTTGTTATTCCGTAGTGTTGGCATAGCTTCCAGTGTATATAGGTCCCAACTCTGTCGTGTCTGTGAATATATTCCTTCTTAGCCAGGACTGGGCAGCCAGAGATAATATGATTTATTGTTTCTTGTCCATCTCCACATATTCTACAGTTACTTGTTATGCTTCTTTTCATTATATGTTTTTGGTAATTTCTGGTGGGGAGGCTTTGGTCTTTTGCAGCAATAAAAAATCCTTCAGTCTCTGCTTTGAGTCCTGAGCTTCTCAACCATTGCTGGGATTTTTCTCTGTCTATTTCTTTTGCATTTAGTTTAGCCCAGTATTTACCATGTAGGGGCTTTTCTTGCCATCGTTTTATCATGGTCCATTGCTGTTCTAGTTTTAGTTTGGATTTCTTTATTATTATTATTATTATTATTGTTCAGTAGTTTTATTTTTATAACGTGCTTTCACTTCACTACCGAGCGCAGTTCTGTGCGCCTTGGGTATGTGCTGTGGTTTGCTGTGGTGCTCTTATGTTTACTGTATTGAAAGTGTTTTGCGTAGAATGTGTGCAGTACCCAGTAATGCAATTTTCTGTATGTTATATATATTTGTAAGTCCTGGTATTTTTGTTATGTATTTGTCTGAATATTTTTTTATTATACCTAAGGCACCTACTATGATAGGAATTGTTTCTGTTTTTAGATTCCACATTCAAGTTATCTCTATTTCCAGGTCTTTGTATTTTGAAAGTTTTTCCATTTCTTTTAGAGAAACGTTGTCATCTGCTGGTATTGATACATCAATTAGAAAGCATTTTTTTCCTTCATGATCTTTGACAACTATATCTGGTATATTTACCTTAATTTCTCTATCTGTGTGTATTGGCATATCCCAGAGTATGGTTGCTTTCTCGTTTTCTGTGACCTTTTCTGACGTGTGTTTATACCATCTTTTTTCTGTTGTTATTTCATAGTGTTGGCATATTATTATTATTATTATTATTATTATTATTATTATTATTATTATTATTATTATTATTCAGTAGTTTTATTTTTAAAACGTGCTTTCACTGCACTACCGAGCGCAGCTCTGTGTGCCTTGGGTATGTGCTGTGGTTTGCTGTGATGCTCTTATGGTTACTGTATTATTATTATTATTATTATTATTATTATTATTATTATTATTATTATTATTATTATCATTATTATTATTATTATATAACGGTTCAATATTTGGTAGATTGAGGCAAATTTCTACTGCATCTCCTGCTACAACTCCGTATTGTTGGGGTGTGCCCAGCATTGTATGTTCTTTTCTGCTGTTGGGAGTGTGCAAACTCTTCCCGGTACTGTATTGTGTTTGTTTGCTTTTCCTCTTTGAGTGTGGTGCAGTCTTTTGTTGTGTTACGGCTTGTATTGTGTGTTTGAGTGTGTAATGGTTTGGGGTTCTAGCTTGCAGGTAGAAGTTTATTTCACTGGGTAAATGCTGTATAGAGTGTGTCATGTATTTGTGGGTTGTTTTGTTCGTTATATTGTTTTCTGGTTTTTCTTCGTTATAGTTTTCTGGTTTTCTCTCTATCTTTCTCAGTTCACTGATCTTCCATTCAGTTATGACTGGTATGATAAGCATGCTTATCCCTATTATCATATTTTTAGCATTGAGTTCAGTGTTTAATATTAATCTAACTCTTAATTTTCTCTTTTATTTTTGTGTATTGTATTTTAGCTATTTAGTTGTAGGTTCTTCTTCTTCTTCTTCTTCTTCTTCTTCTTCTTCTTCTTCTTCTTCTTCTTCTTCTTCTTCTTCTTCTTCTTCTTCTTCTTCTTCTTCTTCTTCTTCTTCTAACTAAGGCGGCGAGCTGGCTGGACGAAATGCTTACCGATATTTCGCCCGTTGCTACGTTCTGAGTTCAAATTCCGTCAAGGTCGACATTGCTTTTCATCCTTTGGGGGTCCACAAAATAAGTACCAGTTGAACACTGGGGTCAATGTAATTGACTCATCCCCCTCCCCAAGCTGCCTTGTAGTAAACATTTGAAATAATAATAATAATAATAATAATAATAATAATAATAATAATAATAATAATATATGCCAATACACACAGATAGAGAAATTAAAGCAAATAGACCAGATATAGTTGTCAAAGATCATGAAGAAAAAAAATGCTTTCTAATAGATGTATCAATACCAGCAGATGACAACGTTTCCCTAAAAGAAATGGAAAAACTTTCAAAATACAAAGACCTGAAAATAGAGGTAACTCGAATGTGGAATCTAAAAACAGAAACAATTCCTATCATAGTAGGTGCCTTAGGTATAATAAAAAAAATATTTAGACAAATACATAACAAAAACACCAGGACTTACAAATATATATAACATACAGAAAATTGCACTATTGGGCACTGCACACATCCCACGCAAAACACTTTCAATACAGTAACTATAAGAGCATCACAGCAAACCACAGCACATACCCAAGGCGCACAGAGCTGCGCTCGGTAGTGAAGTGAAAGCACGTTATAAAAATAAAACTACTGAACAATAATAATAATAATGGCAGCTTGCCAACATGTCTTGTATGTCAACAACAAAATGAAACGACTGATCACGTTGTCTCCAAGTAGAATCTTCTTGCGCCTACAGAGTATCTCAACAGGAATGATAGAGCTGCACAATATATTCACTGGGCAATTTGCAAAAACCTGGACTGGTGGGAACACAAACCACTTCCAGTGCTTGAAAATGATCACATCTCACTCCTCTGGAACTTCACCATTCAAGCTGATAGAAAGATAGATACAAATAGGCCAGACATCATATTGAACGACTTCAGACGAAAATCATGCCTCCTCATTGATATGACTTTTCCAATCGATAGAAACGTATCTGTCAAGACCTACCAAAAACTGAGCAAGTATAAAGATCTGGAAATAGAAATGAGCAAAATGTGGAACCTGAAGACTAAAACAATACCTGTTGTCATAGGTGCCCTGGGAATGATAGCAAAAGGAGCTGATTGCTACCTAGCTCAGATGCCAGGAAACCCCCAAAATGGCAGGAATTCAAAAGATAGTGCTCATGGGAACTGCCCATATCCTACGCAAAATACTTTCTATGTAATCTCAAGTTTTAAAAGAAACACATAATTTTCTTATGGTTTCTTAAACATTCTCTAGAACAAAACTATGTACAAAACCAAATATATGGCACCCTAGGCATAACACCAAGATGAACTTCTAGCTTGTTGTCTCTTGAAGTCTCTGGGTGAGACTTGGAGCTAACTTGTACAAATGTAAATCAAAAGTCAAACATAAAATAATAATAATAATAATAATAATAATAATAATAATAATAATAATAATAATAATAATAATAATAATAATAATAATAATAATAATAATAATAATAATAATAATAATTATTATTATTATTATTATTATTATTATTATTATTATTATCATTATTATTATTATTATTATTATTACTATTATTATTGTTGTTGTTGTTGTTGCTGTTATTATTGTTATTTCATATACGCACAACTGATTAAACTGTTGGAAAAGAAAGATATCTAACATCGGACTACAACGAGTAACCTTAAATGCCAACAACCTTTCTAAGTATCCTAGCTCTTCCTAATAACATGTTTTTTTTTTTTTTGTGAGCAGCACTAAACTAAGTTTTATGCTTATTTCCTCTATCCATCTGTTCAAATCTTTAGGGATAATTCCTAATGTACCTCTAACTATAGCGATACATTTTACCCGCACTTTCCACAGCCTCTGTAACTCAATGGCTAGGTACTGGTACTTTGCTAATCTCTCTATACCTCTGATATTGACTTTCTCATCATTTGGTTCCGTAAAGTCAGTTACCTGGCACTTTCTATTCTCCTTATTTACTACTACTAAATCAGGTCTTCTAGCCTCTATTACACTGTCAGTCTGAATGTTGAAGTTCCACAGCATCTTATACTTCTTACTTTCTAGCATTTTACTGAGGTCATGTTTATACCATTTATCAGTTATGGTCAAATTATAGCTTTCTAAATAACTAACAGTGGATTACTCTCCAAAGGTTGTCATGTCTTCATTCACTTACTATATGAGTAACACTTTCCTCTTTTGATTTACATTACCTACATTGGGAATCTACCTGGTTTTTATCTATCTTGACTTTTAACCAATTAGTCCTCAAAGTTTGATCTTGTACAGCTACAAACACACCTTCTATCTCCCTATTTAACCTTCTTTTCTTCAACCATAACCATGTCCAACTATTACTATTTGCTGCAGCTATTTTTTGTGAATCTACCATGCAAAGCCTTTTCTTGTCAGTCAGATAATCTGTCTTTTTTTTTCTGGACTTAACTTCATTTGGCTTTTTGGTTTCATAATGTCCTACTGTTACTCAAGCAGCTCTTAATAAACTTTCTTCACTATTACCTCCATAAGAGGTTACATCTCCTCTAGCTAACTGCACGCAGTCTTCTACTGATATTAAACCTCTTCCACCTTCCTTTCTTGGTTAGTATTCTTTTACTACCCTTGCTCTGAAGATTCTTACAGTTTGTATTGAGGAATCTATCTCTTTTTTATACATACTAAAAAGCTTCATATCATCCGTGTAGAGCAAATGGTTAATTTTTCCTTTACTATCTCTAAACTGATACCCTGCCTTTACTTTTCTTAATACTAAATTAAGAAGGATTAAATATAACTCAGATATTAAAAGGAATAATGAGTGTCATTGGAAAAGTTATCTCTTGACATTAACCATCCCTAAGGCTGTGTTACCTGAGTATAGATCCGCTTTTCATCTCTTCATGCTGTAGCTAATTAGATATCTTAGGTTGTCTGCAATAGTGAATATTCTCAAACATTCACTTATCCATGGCTGTGGAATCATTTCATAGGCTTTCTTATAATCTATCCATGCTACTGTTAGATTTTTCTTTCTAGATTTCACTTCTAGAATTGCTTTGTCTATGTATAATATATCATGCGTTCCTCTAGCCTTCTTCCCGCAACCTTTCTATTCTTCTAGCAGCTGATTTTGGCTGTCAAGGTATTATTATTATTATTATTATTATTATTATTATTATTATTATTATTATTATTATTATTATTATTATTATTATTATTATTATTATTCATATACACACAACAGATTAGACTGTGGGAAAAGAGAAATTCCTAACATCGGGTGACTACAAGAAATCTTAGTTGCCTAAGTATCCTAGCTGTCTTTAATAACACTGTTTTCTGCAGCTGTACTAAATAGGGTTTTACGCTTATATCCCCTATCCATCTGTTCAAATCTTTAGGGATAGTTCCCAATGCATCTATGACTACTGGGATACATTTTACCCCAATTTTCCGTAGTCTCTGTAATTCAATGGCTAGGTCCTAGTACTTTGCTTTTTTTTTCTGTACCTCTCATATTGATTTTTTTCATCGTTTGGTACCGTAAAGTCAGTTATCTGGCACTTTCCACTCTCTTTATCTACTACTACCAAATCAGGTCTTCTAGCTTCTATTACTCTGTCAGTCTGAATGTTAAAGTCCTACATCCTATATTTCTCACTTTCTAGTACTTTAATAATTTCATGTTCATACCATTTATCAGTATGTTCAAATCCTAGCTTTCTACATAGCTCCCAGTTGATTACTCTACCTAGATTGTCATGTCTTTTCTTGTATTCTTTCTGTGCCAGCATGCTACATTCGCGTACTATATGAGTAACGCTTCCCTCTTTTGATTTATATAACCTACAATGGAAACCTACCTGGTTTTTATCTCTCTTGACTTTCATCCAATTAGTCCTCAAAGTTTGATCTTGTGCAGCTACAAACAAACTTTCTGCCACCCTATTTAACCTTCCTTCTACAACCATGACCATGTCCAACTATTTACTATTTGCTGCTATTATTATTATTATGTTGTTTTTTTCCTTCTTTCTTCAAATTTTCTTCCATTTCTCGCCGAGTGTTTTCCGTACACCTAGGGCAGAGAAACTCGTTGTATGCAATCCTAGTTTACACACGCAAATTCACAGGTAAACCATGTATTAAAAAAAAAATTATGAATGGATGCTGTTTTCACAGCGATAATGCTCTTCTCAGTACATGAGTCGTTCCAGTTAGGACGATTTTTTGCACTTCCGGTAGGGATGGTAAGCCTGGTATCATTTTCAAATAGGTTTCAGTACCTTTTTTTATTATTCCTAGAGATCCTACAATAACTGGTATGGTAGTCGCCTTGAGGTGCCACATTTTTCAATTTCTATTAGCAAGTCTTTATATTTACTGATCTTGTCAAATTCTTTCGCCGCTATATTATGATCAGAGGGAATACTCATGTCAATTAATAAACACGTCTTCTTTGTCTGATCTTTTATGATGATATCCGGTTTATTAGCTTTTATAGCCTTGTCAGTATGTACGGGGAAGTCCCAGAGAATCGATACATTTTCTCCCTCAGTCACAGCTTCAGGATGGTTTATACCATTTGTCAGCGGTTTTGATTTTATAATGCTGACATATTGTCCAGTGTAAATACTGGCCAACTCTGTCATGTCTTGCTTTATATTCTACAGGTGCTAAGACTCTACACCTTGATATTAGGTGGTCTATAGTTTCAATCGCATCGTTACAAAATCGGCATTTTGGGTCAGCTCCATTTTTTATCACATTGGCTTGGTAGTTCCGGGTTAATAAGCTTTGGTCTTGAGCAGCCAATATGAAACCTTCACTCTCTGCTTTTAGCCCTGAACTTCGTAACCACTGATGCATGCGTTTCTGGTCGACATCAGCTTGTTTGCTACGAACCACATACTTGCCATGCAGAGGTTTCTGTTCCCATCTGCTAGCTAATTTTTCATGTGCTTTTGTCTTTGCAATTAATTTTATTTTCTTTGCAGCAGCAGTTGGCGCATTTCCTTCAACCTGATCAAGCTGGTGGGTATCTAAGAGTTCGGTAGCGAATTTTTTGCTCTCTTTCAGAATAGAGTGAAGTTTTTTCGGTTTATTATTATTATTATTATTATTATTATTATTATTATTATTATTATTATTATTATTATTATTGTTCAGTAGTTTTATTTTTATAACGTGCTTTCACTTCACTACCGAGCGCAGCTCTGTGTGCCTTATTATTATTATTATTATTATTATTATTATTATTATTATTATTATTATTATTATTATTATTATTATTATTATAGCACTAATTGTCCTCTTTCCTCCTTATGTAAGCAACGCAAAATACATACTCTTCGCACAATGCGAAGAGGCACGACTTAGTGCTAGTCTGATGAAGTGCCACTCCGATATGCTCAACCACTAATATTCGTGATATACGAATTTTTTAAAGAAATGCTATACAGTTTAGTGTCAACGATACACATACTTTTGGAAGAGAAATGGCAAATATCAACTATAAAATCTCTAAGCAACCGTTTACATTTAACATTTCCTGTTCGTGTAACTTTAACCCAGCAAATTCTCCATTTAATAATTGATGGCTTTAGAAATCGATAATGTTTTTTATGTACAAAGTATTTGCCGCAATTACAATTACTATTTCAGTTTCCACACTATATATTGAGTTAAAGGAAAATAAATTTAAAGGAAGATTTAATCAATATTAGTATTCTTTCAGAAATTAGCAATGATCTTTCGGAAATTGGCAAAGGGCTATATAATTTTTGTGGACACATTACAATATGCCAAACTTAAATAACTAGATAATGATGGTTGAAACATTGACCTTTGAAACAAAAAGGCTCCATTTTGAATTTCCGTTCACAGTTGGTCGTTACAAATTAAAAACTTTTAGCGGTTAAGTAATTCAAGTAAAAGCGATTAAGTCGTGTACGTTATCTTTTAAACAAATATCAGAGAGATAAATGGGTGAACGTTCTTATTCAAAAGTTTTTTTATTATCTATTCCGCATATAAATGCAATACTGTATCATATACTTCATTCATTACTTGAATTTCGATCAAATATGAAACTAATGATTAGAATCGACATAATTTACGGTTAAAATATAACTTACAAGCTTGCATTATGTTCTTTAAACCTCTGGATTACTTACACATATTGTGTAACTCTTAAGAGTGTGTATGCATATAGAATACACACGCACACACACACGGACACACACAAACATGAGAGAGGGGGCAGTACATGTGTATACACATATATAAATATATGTGTGGATATATGTATGTATACATACGCACACACATATATGTATATATATGTGTATATGTACACACACACATACACACATAGATTTATAGATAGATAGATTTCTGTCATCGTCTGTGTATGTGCAAGTGTGCGTATGTGTGTTTGTGCGTACGTATGTGTGTGTGCGTGTGTGTGTGCGTGTGTGCGTGTGTGCGTGCGTTTGTATGTTTTCCATATGACATAATTATTTTTTTAAACAATGCAATGTGAGGAAGAGTCGTTCACTGGTAATACCAGTGTATGTAGAATCGTATTCACGAGTAAGTGCATATACGTATATAATCAACTTGTAACATTTTAACAGACCCTGAAGTAGGAATTTTTTCTCCATAGACAGAAAGTAGTGTGGTTTCTATCAATAACACCCGTACCAGCTCCCAAAGGCACCCCCGACCTACTTTCGTTCGTATACAATAATGTGTTAAGACCTTTTTCATGTGTGCAGGGACAAACATGACACAGAAAAACTAAGTTTTCTCTATTACATCACGTGATTATCTGTAAGTTGAATCGACAGGAGTGAGGGGGTGGAAGCGATGGTGATGACGGTGTGTGATGGTAATAGTAGTAGTGACAGAGATGGAGATAGAGTAGTAGTAGTAGTAGTAGTTGTTGATGGTGTTGACGGTATTGTTGTTGTGACGTGGTGGTGGTGGTGGTGGTGGTGGTATGATGATAGTCGTGGTAGTAAAAGTAGCGATGTTAGTGATGGTTGGTTGTGATGTTTGTAGTAGTGATGACTGTGTTGATGGAGGTGGTGGTGATGGTGGTAGTAGGAATATTGGTTGTTTTCCTGTAGGTAGCTGTAGTAGTAGTTGTGCTGATAATGGCAGTGGTGGTAGTGGTGTGGTGTTTGTGGTAGTAGTCGTTGTGGTGAAGATGATAGTATAGGTCGTTGTCATGGAGGTGGTTGTGATGGTACTAATGGTAGTGGTGGTAGTAATGGTTTTGGTGGGGGTGGGATTATATCGGTGGTTGTGATAGTGGTGTTAGTGATGGTGGTGGTGGTGATAGTGTGAATGTGTGTAGGAGTGGATAAACGCCTTAATCTGTCAAGGCAGTGGTATGATGGTTGCGTAGATATAATGTTGGTTATGTCGACTGTAATCGTGATGATGATGATGATGATGATGATGATGGCTGTGGTAACGGCTGCAGCGGCGGTAGCAGCGGGTTTGTGGTTGTGGTTGTGGTGGTGGTGAAAATTTCGATGATTGTGATGTTTGATATGGGATGAGACAAGAGTAGAACATTGGTTTTGTTGATGATATTGTTACTGTAATGGTGGAGGTAGTGTTAGTAGTAGTAGTAGTGGTAGTAGTAGTAGTAGTAGTAGTAGTAGTAGTAGTAGTGGTGGTGGTGGTGGTGGTAGTAGTAGTAATAGTAGTAGTAGTAATAGTAGTAGTAGTAACAGTAGTAGTAGTAGTAGTAGTAGTAGTAGTAGTAGTAGTAGTAGTAGTAGTAGTAGTAGTAGTTGTAGTAGTGGTAGTAGTAGTAGACGACTCATTGTCTTGTTTGGATGGTATCATGAAGAAATAGAAGAGGGTCAGGGGTGATGGTCGTGTTGGTGGTGTCATAGGGAGTGTTAGTATTGTAGTGGTTGGGGTTGTAGTAGTAGCTATTGTACCAATGTTTTGTTGTATAGCTTCAAATCAGACCCGAATCAAGCAGCCTTATGTTTAAAGGAAATTCATCCAGGGCCTTGGACTGTTTTATCTAATGTGTCCTTCCTTTTTCTTGATTTGGGCTGAGATCTAACTGCCTTTTCAGGCAGATACGGTGATCATGTATAGTTGCCCCTACTGTTTCAAATAAACGTTTTTGTTCTTGATGACGACGACGATGATAGGTGGTGGGGGTAGTGGTGGTGGTTTTGGTGTGGTAGTGGTGGTGGTGGTGGTGGTGGCGGTGTTTTTGGTGTGATGGTGGTAGTGGTGGTGGTGGGAGTGACAGTGAGCATAGACATGTACAATATTTATGGCGTGTAATTGAAACAACAATTATAGGGTTGGGGTGGGGTGAGGTGGGGGTATGGGGTAGGCGATGGATTGGTGGATGAGGAGGGGCTTTGGAATGGGGGGGAGTGGTAAAGAAAAGTCGGTCAAAGAGAGTTCTGTGATGTGTAGGGCTGTGTCGATGGCGGTGGGGGTTTGTGTGATTCTTTAAAAAGAAGGTGATGTTTTTTTCTTATGGTTGGTGGTGTTGGGGTGGGGTATGCTTAACCGCGATGAAAGTGATGTTGTGGGCTGAGTCGCGGTGTAGGCACAGTTGGTGGTGTGTTGGTGACAATGTGGTGTAGGTTGTTTTGGTGATGGCCAAGGGTGGGTGATCGTATGCGACTGTGAGGGTGGTGAGGTTATCTTTTCGTTAATGGCGGTGCTGAACCTCGGCGTTGATAATATCGTCCATATTATGCAAGTACTGGGAGCTGTGATTTGTTATTGTTATTGTTAATAATATTGTTTGTTGTTGTTGTTGTTTCTGTTGTTGGTGTTGGTGCTGATGCCGGCTGCAATGATAATATATGTTAGTAAGAGCAGAGAGGAAGTGGATGTCGTGAGATCGTTTTCCTGTCACAGTTTTTAACTGTCTTGTTGACAGCCTTAATACAGTGAAGTCATAATTTACAAGCGCCCAGGCTCGTAGACAAACACACACCCACATACACACATGCAGGCACACGCATATAGATAGATAGAGAGATAGAGAGAGAGAGAGAGAGAGAGAGAGAGAGAGAGAGAGAGAAAGAGAGAAAGAAAGAAAGAAAGAAAGAAAGAAAGAAAGAAAGAAAGAAAGAAAGAAAGAGAGGGACAGATAGACTGACAGATAGACAGACAGATAAATAGATAGCTTCATAGATAGATAGATAGATAGATAGATAGATAGATAGATAGATAGATAGATAGACAGACGGATGGGCGGACGGACGGATGGATGAATGAATGGATAGGTTGTTAGATAAATAGATAGATAGATTGATAAACAGATATATTGATAACTGAAATTTCGAAATCCTAATTCCGAAATTCTTCCAAAGTAGAACGCGAGAAAATATTTAAATGAGATACAGTGAAAATAGTTCAATATCTAAATATTTTGATTAGACATTATTTAAATAAAAAAAATGTCATACGTTGACCATATTACCGTTGTACAAAAAATAAAATGTAAAAGTAGAAGTAAAATATGGACTTGGAAGGCGGAAGAAATGAGATTTGTCGGTTAGAGAGGAGACAAAGGTAAAGAAAATCAGTATCTAAAACGGATAGGTGAAATTGTGTGTGTATTCAATCTGATTGAATGTTCTTTGCGTCAACATGTACCTCGTTGCGACAATGTAACCTTTAATCTAATCAAGATATCCTTGGCCTGAAGAGTAGCCAGCAGTATACACCTCACATGGATTTTACCACTTCTGAGATTCCACTCGCTATGAAGTATGTAACCCGGATATTTCCGACTCCATTCCGTAACTCTTGTATTCTTTTCGGCACATGTCTACTGTAGAATATAGAAAGAACTTTTTTCCGCACATCGTTCTTCGATAAAGAAAAATAATCTGCAACCTTCCCTCTCAATAAACACTATTGTTCCTGGAAGTTGTTTTGTTTTTTTTAATATTTACTACGGATTGCTCGAAGCTAACTTTCTTCCTACACCTCGATCTCTGGCTCTTACATAAATGGTAGATCGCTAGCCACTATACCTTTTTTAAAATTTTCTCTCCCTGTTTATTTCTGTGTTCCTTTCTGTCAAAGAGCGTAGGCTCGAAACATAAAAGACTTTCTCACTTCCCGAGCGTTAAACTAATACATCGGTTTGTTGTTTACAGACCCGTTTTCGTCATTTGTTTTTTGTTTTGTAAATTCTCGCTACATATATATATATATATATATATATATATATATATATATATATATATATATATATATATTCTTTTATTCTTTTACTTGTTTCAGTCATTTTGACTGCAGCCATACTGGAGCACCGCCTTTAGT
This sequence comes from Octopus bimaculoides, assembly GCF_046866305.1. Taxonomy (NCBI): domain Eukaryota; kingdom Metazoa; phylum Mollusca; class Cephalopoda; order Octopoda; family Octopodidae; genus Octopus; species Octopus bimaculoides. Next base: position 25,005,478 of record NC_142943.1, read on the forward strand.
CGAAAAAACCGACTCCAGGACTTATTCTTTGTAAGCTTAGTACTTATTTTATCGGTTACTTTGCCGAACCGCTAAACATACATATATGTGCGTGTGTGTTTGTGTATGTATGTCTGTATGTATGTAAACTTTTTTTTCTTTTTTTGAGCACGAACGCAAATCTAATTCCCCAACTTTAATATAGATGACAAGGTAGCACATAGCACATCATTTATTACTCTTAAAGATCACAAGCTTACTTTTTCTAGTAATCCTAAGCGCAATCTGATTTAGGAATAGTTATCAAGCATACCCACCGCTCAGTTTTACTTAGAATAAAGCAAAAGTCGTTGGGCAAATGTAAGTACGTCAGTTACAATATGGTTTCATAGTATTAGTAACAGACAACACTCCGATATCATTGAGTTTTCTCCCTTCGTTACTACACTTCTCTTCGATTCTTCAGGCTTTACCAGCACCATCATACTTTTCAGTGAATTCATTATTAAACTAATTAAAAACTTTTTTCACGATTCGCGACCAAGTAAGCCACAAGCGAAAACTGAAATCATTGGCTATGTTGTAAGGAAACCATAAATTGTGTGCGCGCGTGTGTGCATGCAGATATATGTGTGTGAGAGTGTATATATACATACATACGCATATGTGTGTGTGTGTATGCATGTGTGCATATATGTATCTGTGATTTTATATATTGTATATATATTTTTTTATATTATTGAGGGCGGTGCACCAGCATGACCGCAGCCACTTGGCTGAAACACATAAATAAATAAATACGATTAAAAATAGCAATTGATATATAAATTTAGCAGGAATCTTTTTCGGATAGACTGTGCTAGAAACAGCTTACTGAAAAACAGATATACACACTTTTCATACACACACACACACACATACACAACTACACACATATATAATATATATACATGCGTAAATATATACATACATACATACATACATACTTACATACATATATATATATATACACACCTATATGTACATAATATATACATACATACACACACACATATATATACATACACACACAGACACATACACACACACACACACATACACACACACACACACACACACACACACACACACACACACACACACACACACATATTCAGAGAACAAATGACGTCTTCGTGCGTTGAAAACCAGTCTCCATCACAAGAGAAAAGCCAAGAACAAATAGTGGTTATGAAAGAAATTTAATCTTACAAGTGACTAATGACGGTCTATATCAATACATCAAGCAAGAAATATGTAGCAGAACCACAGCACCAGAAGTTCTACAAAATATAAAAGGAAAAGTAAAGAAAACACATTGTAAGGCGTATGGAAAAACTCGCTAGCAACATGCACTGGAATTGTACTGATGACCGGATTGCAAAATTGCGACGCAAAGTTTACACATCAAGAACTAAATGATGCAATTGCTGCAAAGAACCATATGTATATATAAGTACATATGCATACATATACATATATACATACACCCACACGAGAGTGAGGGGAAGAAAGAGAAGGTAAAAGAGGTACAGGAAGACCAGCTATATATTTATATATACGTGTGTGTGTATGTGTGCGTGTGTGTATGTATGTGTGTGCGTGTGCTTATGTATTTGTGTATAAATAAATACATACATATCTCCATTTGCAAATACGTCCTATGTACTAATATATGAATATATGTATGTGTGTGTATATATATATATATATATATATATATATATATTCTTTTACTTGTTTCAGTCATTTGACTGTGGGCATGCAATCAAATGACTGAGAGTACACACACACACACACACACACACACACACACACACACACACACACAGACGCACACACACACACACACACAGACGCACAGACGCACACATACATATATATATGTATAAATGTATATATATATATATATATATATATATATATATATATATATACATATGTGCAAATGTATATGCAGTGATATATATCTTTATAAACAAATAATCATGTATACACGTACTGACC
>NC_142943.1:25012502-25015002 GCF_046866305.1 Octopus bimaculoides
TTACGTAGTGTTTTTGGTACCGAAAGACTTTCAAACTTCGTATACTTATCTATTTTGTGTTATAGAACAGAAAAATATTTTTGTATTCGAATTTATTTCATGTAAAAAATTGTCTTATTTCGATAATTTCAAGTATTCAGTTGTTTACATTTACTCCTTTGGCTGATGAAGCCATAGCTTCGTTTTATTTGCTTTTTCCATTTTCTTTTTTTATCTTCGTTTTATTTGCTTTTTTCTTTTTAAATTTGATGTTTTACCCTAACCCTAACCCTAACCCTATCACCGATAGAATTGTTTCAGAATCGTTTGTTTATGTAGTCGGCACTTAATGTATATCGGCTGAATGGACGTCAGTGATTGGTTGAAATTACAGAAATACGACAACTTTAACATGGAATAACTTAGGGATTTCTTTTTTTTTTTAAGAAGACTAAGAGAAAAAGATGTTTTATATGACACATTCTACCAGTGTTCCAAGTTTCAAAGTGTTTCGTTAATGAAAAATGTGGCCCCCGTTTTAAAAAAGATCCAATTAATACCTTCTCTGAGAAAAATTCCGCCGTTTGCATATGGTAGTTATGTACACTACACCGCGTAGTATTCTTGTCTTTCTCTTTCTGAAAGTTAGTTGTTTTGAGACATGTACTTTGGTTATAAACAATACTGGTGTTTTTGGCGCTAATTTCAAGGGATATGTCACAAGTTTGTATAGGGTGGTGTCTTCAGAAGGAATATGGCAATGATCATAGGATAATATCCAAATCTAAGTGTTTAGTATGTTTGTTATCTGATTATAATCAACAGTCATTGTACCGAATATTAGTCTAGAAGTCAAGCATTTGGCAGTGTGGATCAACCCAATGAATTAGGAATAACACTAGCACTGAGAGTGGGTGCAGCTGATATTTGCTCTATATAAATATTTTGTAAATCTTATTACAGTGTATCTGGATTATTTGGGATAACATATTTTTGTCCAGTCTAAAAATGCCTGTAGGTTTTCAGAATACTCAGAAATCAATAGGAGGATGAAATTGGTATTTTCCTTAATCCAATAATCCGTCTGTTCTCGATCCAGCCGGTTTGTATTATACTTATGACAAAAGACCAGATGGTGTAACCCCAATGAGATGTAACAAAATGTAAGCTTGGAAAAGACCAATCGCCAAACGTTGACAACTAGTCCACGCAACATCGAAACTTTTGTTCCTTCTTCTTTCATCACTACAGCAGTTCCTACATTAAATATTTCGACCAATCCTTCCAACTGGAACATCAATTTTCTGGAATTTCTTCATCAGATTATCAGTCATCCTAATTTTACCAATCTCAAGGGAATCTGAGAAAATCATGATTATAATCCCTTCCTTCTCACTAAGCCATGAAATCTACGTAGCACATACAGACAACGACATTCAGAAAATATCAATAGTAATAACAGTTCCTGATTGAGCCACAACGACACCAATTTTAGGAGCGGCTGTTAGTTAATACCATTTTATTTTATCGTCCTCGACAGAATGAAAGGCAAGGTTAACCACGATGGGATCTGAACTTAGAATGTAAAGATTCGGAACAAATAAATGTCACAAGGAATTGGCTGTATGGTAAGAAGCTAGCTTCCTAACCACATGGTTCTGCGTTCAGTCTCATTGCGTAGAATCCTGGGCAGGTGTCTCCTACTAAAGCCTTGGGCTGACCAAAGGCCTTGTGGGTGAATTTGGTAGACGGAAACTAGAAGAAGCCCCTCGTATATATATATATATATATATATATATGTATATATATATATATATATATATATATATATATATATATATATATATGTATATATATATATATATATATATATATATATATATATATATATATATATATATATATAGTCGAAATTTACAGAAAAACAAAAGACGAAGACAGGTGTATGAACAACAAGCAAACACATATACATACAAATACACACACATATGAATATATATATATGTGTAGTGTATGTGTGATTGTGTGTGTGTGTGTTTGTGTGTGTGTGTGTGTGTATGTGTGTGTGTGTGTGTGTGTGTGTGTGTGTTGACAATCGGTGTTGGGTTGTTTACGTCCCTGCAACTTAGCAGTTCGGGAAAAGAAACTGATAGAGTAAGTACCAGGCTTAAAAAAATAAGTACTTTGGGTCGATTCATTCGACTAAAAATTCTTCAAGGCGGTATCCCAGCATGACTGCAGTCTAATCAATGAAATAAATAAAAGATAGAAGATCTTTTACTTGCAAGAACGCTGAAAGCGTATTCGTTTCGCCATTTTTGTTCCGCTTCCTGTTAAATGGCATTGATTTGATGAAATTGCATTTGAATAATACTTGTTGATTTCAAACAGCATATTGTTGCTGTTGTTGTCATTGTTGCTGTTGTTGTCATTGTTGATGGATGTTGTAGGCGTTGCTGTTAAAGTCATCGTCTTTGAATTTACATGTTTCTTGGAAAAAGGTATATCGCTTATCGAAGAC
>NC_142943.1:25017502-25032502 GCF_046866305.1 Octopus bimaculoides
GAAAACAGGTTTCAACACCAAATGGAGAATTTGCAATCAGCACAATGAGACAGTTGACCACATCATCTCGAGCTGCCAAATCTGAATACGTGTAAATCGAAAGATGTGGTATCTCAAGACAGTTACAATACCAGTGATTGTAGGAGCACTTGGAATGATCAAAAAAGGAACTGAAAATTATTTAAGAACGATCCCTGGCTTACCATCCCTGTAGGAAGTGCGAAAAATTGTCTTAACTGGTACATCACACGTATTGAGAAGAGCATTGTCGATGTGAATTTTCTTTCCCTTTTTCCCCTTTATTTTCTTGGTTTATTATTTTTAGAATTTTTTCCTTTTCCTTTCTGTTTGCCGTTCCCTTTTTCTGTAATATGACTTTGTAAATGAACAATCTGGTGTGTTTATTTCATGGACTACCAATGTCTACACAGCGTTTCTTTGCCTTAGGTGTCAGGAATGCAATCGGCAAAAAATTGAAAGAAGATAATAATGGAAATAATAATAATAATAATAATAATAATAATAATAATAATAATAATAATAATAAAAAAATCTAAAAACAGAAACAATTCCTATCATAGTAGGTGCCTTAGGTATAATAAAAAAAATATTCAGACAAATACATAGCAGGACTTACACCAGGACTTACAAATATATATAACATACAGAAAATTGCACTACTGGGCACTGCACACATCCTACGCAAAACACTTTCAATACAGTAACCATAAGAGCATCACAGCAAACCACAGCACATACCCAAGGCACACAGAGCTGCGCTCGGTAGTGAAGTGAAAGCACGCTATAAAAATAAAACTACTGAACAATAATAATAATAATAATCTACCTAAAAAGAGGCAAGGTACAGTGCCTAGCAGGAATAGAATTACCGAAAAGAGACTTGATTAAATAAACTGAAACGGAAGGATACAAATATCATGGTGTACTAGAGTTCAGCGATATAGTGGAAAAGGAAATGAAAGAGCAACTGAGGATAGAGTATTTCCGAAGAATGTGGTTGGTGTTGCACTCAACATTGACTTGATGGAACAAAATCCAAGCAGTTAATAGGTGGCCGATAGCATCACTTCGGTATGCAGCGGGAATTATAAAATACCAAAATACAGAAATGAAGAAAATGGATACCAAGATCAGAAAAATCTTGACAGTACACGGAGTCTTCCACCATAAGAGTGACACCGATAGGCTGTACTTGTCCAGAAGAAAGAGTAGCAGAGGTTTAATCAGTTGCCAGGGTTGTATCGAAGCAGAGGAAAACAGCTTAGGTTGGTATATAAAAAATGCCGTGAAGCCACTGTTGAAACGCACAAAGGCCGGCGTCATCAATACTGAAAATTGTGTAACTAAAGGAAAATTTAAACAAGAAATGAACAAAAAGGAAAGAAAAAGCATGGAATGAAAAGAAAATGTGCGTCAGTTTGTAAGAGATGTGAATGCCAAGACAGATGTAGAGGACCAGTGGCTATGGATGAGGAGGAGTGACCTGAAGATAGAGGCGGAAGCACTCATATGCGCACTCAGGAATAAGCGTTAAGGACCAACTATATGGAGTGCAGATTTGCCAAAACTACCGATAGCGACAAATGCAGAATTTGTGGTGAGAAGTGTGAAATGGTATGGCATATCGTTAGCGAATGCCCGAAATTGTCACAACGTGAGTGCAAAAGACGCCATGATAATGTGGCAAGAATGATCCATTGGGAGCTCTGTGGAAATCACGGCCCACAAAGAGCAAAGACGAAGTATGAGAAAACTCCAGAAGGAGTCACCGAGAATGAGAATTGCAAAATCCTGTGGGATGTGATGATCCAGTGCGATCACCTGACTAGACATCGGAAACCGGACATTGTTGTGGTGAATAAAAAGGAAAGAACATGCATGATAATTGACATAGCGTGCCCCGGTGACAAGAAGATCAATGTGAAAGAAGAAGTAAAGATAAACAACTATGACGATTTGAAATAGGAAATACGAAGGTTGTGGTCAATGAAGAGAGCATACGTGATACCAATAGTAATTGGTGCACTTGGAAGTATCAGCACTCAACTACCAACATAGCTGGAAAAGATCGGTGCAAGTGCGAAGGTAGAACACCTACAAAAACCAGCATTGCTTGGAACTGCAAGAATTCTTTGCAGGGTTCGTGAAGCATTACCAGTAAACAAGTGTCACCTTGGTTTGCTGGCTCTGGACAGGTGACAGTTTCCATCATACCCAACAAAATAAGCTGTGAGTTTTCATATAATAATGATAATAATAATAATAATAATAATAATAATAATAATAATAATAATAATAATAATAATAATAATAATAATAATAATAATAATAATAATAATAATGATAATAACAATAATAATAATCATAATAATAATAAGGAACAGAAAAAGCTATAAAACAAATGAAATCCTAACTAAAACTAGGACAGCAACGGACCATGATAAAACGATGGCAAGAAAAGCCCCTACGTAGTAAATACTGGGCTAAACTAAATGTAAAAGAAATAAACAGAGAAAAATCCCAGCAATGGTTGAGAAGCTCAGGACTCAAAGCAGAGATTGAAGGATTTTTAATTGCTTCACAAGACCAAAGCCTCCCCATCAGAAATTACCAAAAAACATATAATGAAAAGAAACATTACAAGTAACTGCAGAATATGTGGCGATGGACAAGAAACAATAGATCATATTATCTCTGGCTACCCAGTCCTGGCTAAGAAGGAATATATTCGCAGACAAGACAGAGCTGGGAGTACATACACTAGAAGCTATGTCAACACTATGGAATAACAACAGAAAAAAGATGGTATAAGCACACGCCAGAAAAGAAGAAAACAACCATGCTCTGGGATATGCCAATACACACAGATAGAAAAATTAAGGCCAATAAGCCAGATATAGTTGTCAGAGATCATGAAGAAAAAAATGCTTTCTAATTGATGTATCAATACCAGCAGATGACAACGTTTCCCTAAAAGAAATGGAGAAACTTTCAAAATACAAAGACGTGGAAATAGAGGTAACTCGAATGTGGAATCTAAAAGCAGAAACAATTCCTATCATAGTAGGCGCATTAGGTATGATAAAAAAAATATTCAGACAAATACATAACAAAGACACCAGGACTTACAAGTATATATAACATACAGAAAATTGCACTACTGGGCACTGCACATATCCTGCGCAAAACACTTTCAATACAGTAACCATAAGAGCACCACAGCAAACCACAGCACATACCCAAGGCGCACAGAGCCGCGCTCGGTAGTGAAGTGAAAGCACGTTATAAAAATAAAACTACTGAATGATGATAATAATAATAATAATAATAATAATAATAATAATAATAATAATAATAATAATAATAATAATAATAATAATAATGATAGAGAATTAATTAGCTTTAGCATAAAAAATGGAAAGTAGATCTCTGCTCACGTGACACAGTATTAGGGAAAATTAATATCAAGAGAGGAATTTTCCAAGGGGACTCCTTATCTCCTTTAATATATGTTTCATATTTGCTCCCCATCAGTTTTGTATTAAGGAAGGCAAAAGCAGGGCATCAGTTCAGAAATAGTAAGGAATATAAACTGATCATTTGCTCTACATGGATGATTTGAAGCTTTTTAGTAAGAATGAAAAGAGATAGATTCCTTAATACAGACTGTAAGACGCTTCAGCGAAGATATAGGCATGGAATTTGGCATAGATAAGTGTGAAATATTAGTCATGAGAAGGGGACAGGTCATGAGAAGGCATCCAATTACAAGATGGCCAGACATGAAAATCATTGAAAGGAGGAGAGAGTTATAAGTATCTAAGAGTATTAGAATCTGACAGATTAGAACTATAGAACTACAGAAACGAAAACGAAAATTGAGAAGGAGTACAACAGAAGCGTGAGTAAGCTAATGAAATCAAACCAAAATAGTCCGAATTTAGTGAAGGCAGTAAATAATTGGACAGTATCATTACTTAGATACTCAGCAGCGTTTGTAGATTAGACAAAAACTGAATTAGCAAAGGTAGACAGAAGAACTAGGAAGGAATTTGATATGAATGGAAGGCTCCACCTAAAGGCAGGATTAGCAAGATTATACTTATCTAGAAAGAAAGGTGGAAGAGGGCTAATATCAGTAGAAGACTGCATGGAGTGAGCTAGAGTAGATATAGACTACTATGTGGGTAATAATGAAGAAAGTTTACTAAAAGCTGCTAGAGTCACAGCAAGACATGGAGAAACCAAAAACCCAAATGAAGTTAAAAGCCAGAAAAAAGAACAGAAGTTATCTCACTAGCAAAAGAAGGCTTTGAGTGGTAGATTCCCAAAGATAGTTGCAGCAAATAGTAATAGTGAGCCGTGGTTGTGGTTGCAGAAAGAAAGACTGAAAAGGGAGGCAGAAAGTTTGTTAATAGCAGCACAAGATCACGCATTTAGGACTAACTGGATAAAATCCAAGATAGGCAAAAACCGAGTAGATTCCCAATTAGGCTATGCAAATCAAAAGAGTAAAGTGTTACGCATATAGTAAGTGAATGTAGCATGCTGGCACAGAAAGAACACAAGAAAAGACATGACAACCTAGGAAGAGTAATCCACTGGGTGCTATGTAGAAAGCTAGGATTTGACCAAACTGATAAATGGTATGAACATGAACCTCTTAAAGTTCTAGAAAGTAAGAAATATAGAATATTGTGTGACTTTAACATTAAGACTGACAGAGTAATAGAAGCTAGAAGGCCTGATTTCGTAGTAGTAGATAAAGAGAACAGAGAGTACCAGATAATTGACTTTACAGTCCCAAATGATGAAAACATTAATATGAGAAGTATAGAAAAATAGCGAAGTACTTACACACACAAAAAAAAAATACATACATACATACATACATACATACATACATACATACATACATACATATATATATATATATATATATATATATATATATATATATATATATATATAACAGATTAAATGAGTGGCAAGTTAGCAATTTGAACCTAAATTTTGTGACCTCTATTAATTTTGCCTATACACACACACACACACACACACACACACACACACACACACACACACACACACACACACACACACACACATATATATATATATATATATATATATATATATATATATATATATATACAGACGTACAGACATACAAACATTCATACATACATACACGCATATATATATATACATACATACATACAGATATATATATATATATATATATATATATATATATATATATATATATATATATATATATATATATATATATATGGGACAATGTACGAAAAAACAACAACAGACGAGGACAGGTGGTGTAAATAACAAAAGGATGTATTAGTATGACGCTCGGGAATACGGAAAGTCTTTGACGTTTCGAGCTACGCTCTTCAACAGAAAGAATACGGAGACAAGGAGAAAAAAATTTATATATATATATATATATATATATATATATATATATATATATATATATATATATATATATATTAGGGTGAATAGTTGCGCAAGAAAAGAACAGGACATCTGCCCCCATCCCTAACCTACTTTTGTATAATTTTTTACAATGTTGCCACGGAGCAGGTGGCCAGTCAAAACAAACTTTGAAACTCCAATCAGAAAGCGAAAACATGCACGCATACAAACATTCATATATTCATACGGTGTCAAAGTCCGTGATCAGAAAGGGATACTATTCATCTGTTCGTGTAATGAATACTTCCCCACAAACGTTTACCATAAATACAAACCTAGTTAAAAAAGAAAACAAAACTGTTTATCTTCTTTGGTCAAATACAAATTAGCACCTGTTTGGAGAAGACAATAGCAGTATACATAAAAATTAAGCTATAAATAGCACGTGGATTCCTACTTCACACGCCATAGTAAAACAGGAAACCAGGTTCAAGTATCGCATATATTAAGAGAAATTCCAGTAGGCTTTCATCTGAACCATAACCTATACCATATGTAGAAAGAATCTAGAGAATATGCTTCTATCCTTTACATGAGGAGACTGGTGAGCTATTGGTATGTATGTAGTATATCGTTACTACTACTTATATTTCCGAGAGAAGCAACTGTATGAGCAATCCACTTCCGTTGAGAAGCTATATGTTACTCTACTTGGCAAAAATCAACTCCCCAAAATCGCAGCAAATAAAAGTATCAACAGCTCGATCGCTTCTCCTTTTGAGAAATTGCTAAAAACGTGATTCACGATCAAAGCAAAAAAGAAAATAATAATACAGAGATAGGATTGCCAGCGTTACATTAAAATGCGTTAACCACTTACAATCAACAATCAAACAAAAAGAGAAAGAAATAGAAGGAGAGAAAGAGAGAAAGAGAGAGAGAGAGAGAGAGAGAGAGAGAGAGAGAGAGAGAGAGAGGGGGGGGGGAGACAGTGAAGCAGAATACAAACAGCTCAAAGAGAGCTCACGGCAAGATTTAAGGAGAACTTCGTACTAAATAAAAGACTGATCATGACATGAGTCGACTTGACTGACTTGATGTTATCTATGATCGATTAAGTTGCTAAAGGACACCTAACTCAAACTGAAGTTCCCAGTTTTGGAGTACTGAATATCTTGTGGCATTGACTGCAATTACCATTCACTAACAAATAAGAATTACAGATCTCAAGTGAAAGTGGATAGCACGCAAACAAATGAATTACCTCCCTTCTCAACAAAAAACATATCGTCTCTCTTCACTATACATCATCAGATAAAAGAAAAACGTCATACAATTCAGTAATAAAGAGTGAATTAACGAACCAGACTATCCAAAATCTACGGGCTCTGCCAACGAGAGAATTACTGGTAAAACACGAACTATGAGAGGTCAGGTAAAGGCTTTGTTGTCGTAGGAAATTAGAGGAAAAGACTATTAACTGTAAGTTTTCTTTGAACCTACAAGCTGAATATCAAAGTATGAAAGGCTATACCTTTAACATTGTAGATGGTCTTATCCGGGATAACCTGGTGGTATGGAGATGGAATGCAAAGTATCTTATTTCAGAAGATATTTCTCTACATAAAATTTCATTTGTGTGTCAGACGACTATATCTGCTTGTTATGTTTGCTGTTGTCGAAAGTTTAGGTGGGAAACTTCCACTTTTTCTTAAGCTGACGTGTAATGTATGCAATAACAGAGATATTCCCTATATTTATCCCAGGGCAGTCACTTCCACGAATCGCATTGCACGTTGTTTTAGCAACAATATCATGACTCATTGGATAGTTGTGCCTTAATGACATTTTCGGGTAGATGCCGATCACATGTATAACATCTTGTACAGTAATGTGATATAATCGACAATTTTCATCGTATCTTGGGGGTTTAAACGTTTCACTGTCATTAGTTATTGCGTTGCTATCTCCTGCTCTTGGATTACAAAAGCATAACCTTCGATATGTGACGTGATGTAACAATCACGTGTCCCAGAGAGGCTACACTTCATGTTAATATTAGGATCACCCCCAAGTTTTTAAGGAAACATGTCGATACATAACCTCTATGTTTATCTTACAGCTCTTGAGTGAGGTACGTTTCTCAAGAATGGGATCGCACGGAAGGTTTACGAGGAGAGAATCTTTCTAGAAAACTTCCCCTATGTTGTTCTCTTCAGCTTTTGAGTATTTAGTTAATGAATTAATTTGTCTTGAAGTTGTTTGATAGATGCCGAGTAATGTTATACTGTACGAACTCAATGGCTGCCTAAACTTATTTTCAGACCTTTCCCTTCTTTCTTTTCGTCTAAGATTGAACCTGTCATGTATGTGTGTTTGCGTGTATATATGCAGGGCATTTAGCCAAGTGGTTAGAGTACTGCACTTACGATCGAGAGGTCGTAGATTCGATTCTCAGACCGCTAGTTGCATTGTGTTCTTGAGCAAAACACTTTATCTCATGTTACGATCACTTCGACATCCGATGTGTGGTACATCAAGGCAACGTCTATTTGGAGGGAGTGAGCTCATGTGCTGCACAAACATTTGATCACTGTGCAGGTTGTTCAGCAAGGAATTGCAGAACTGTCTTTCTTGGACTTGAGAGACTACCGTTAATTATATGTATGTCATTGTTCAGTTTTATTTCAAGATTTCTTGCCAATAGAAAAAGACCAAGTTTTTAACCTAAATCCAAACTTCCTTCATTGGAATTTCAACATCAACAACAGGGTATGTATGTATGTATGTATGTATGTATGTATGTATGTATGTATGTATGCATGTATGTATGTATGTATGTATCTATGTATGTATGTTTGCATGTATGCATGTATGTATGTATGTATGTATGTATGTATGTATGTATGTATGCATGTATGTATGTATGCATGCATACATGCATGCCTACATGCATGTACGTACGTATTGGATACATACACACGTATGTATACTGATACATACATACATACAAGATGACCAAATTGATGCCTAAATTCCAATGAAAGAGCCTTGTTTTTCAATTAGAAACCAGCTCTTTCTTTGTTGCCGACACACACAAACACACATATACACACATATACACACATATACTCACATATACACACATATACGCACATACACACTTATACGTACGTGCATGCATGTATACATACATACATACATACATTATTTTCATCTTCCATTGGTTTCCTTGTTGAGTATTTCAGCTGTCCAATCAGTTGGGCAACCTTTCCATTTAATTCTAGGATAAATAGCTGAGTATTCCACAAACAGGTGTACCATTAGCATAATATTCAAGTGAAATCAACAGGACATTGTATGCGAAAACAGATGGCTCTTTTAATTAGAGTTGCATTTCAACCATGGGATTTTCTCGAAGGTCCCATATACACAGTTTTATTAATCATGCTTAGTTCACTCAATGGTCATAGCGGAAATATTTGTCCACTACGCCACCGTTGAGATCGAATTCGAGATTTCATGAAAGCAAGGCTTAAATACTATATCATTCTTAACTAAGGTTGAGGTTCATAACACGTGTTCTGCCATCATTGCACTATGGAAGTGAGACATAAATTATATATCGTAAACATTTGATGCATCTAGAACGATTTCATCAACATTGTCTTCGGGAAATTTCTGGGATAAACTGGAGAATGGCAATCAGTGATGTAGAAGTACTTGAGAGAAGTTGCAGTAGGGGTGTAATATCAATCATTCTGCAAAGTCGTTTGAGTTGGGGGTGGACATCTGGTGAGAATGAATAACAAAAGACTTCTTAAGCGACTTTTGTAGGGTGAGCTGAAAGATCGTAAAAGACCAGCACATAAACCCAAAATGAGGTTCAAAGTTTGCTTTAAAACTGCTTTGACACAAACAAGAATTTCAGATGTTGATTGGGAGAGAGAAGCACTAAACCGAAATAGATGGAGGAAAAGAGTGCGCAGTAATTGCTCGAAGTTTGAAAGAGAGAGAATGAAGCACGAGAAGATCAGGAGAAAGCTTAGAAAGAATGAACCAGTAGAAAATGGACTTTTGATTTTTACGTGTGTGATTTGTAGGCGGAAATTCTAAAATCAAGTAGGTCTAGCCAGCCATCAAAGAGACCTTTGTAAATTATGATGCAGCTATTGTTGACAACAGAACATGTGCAACCTGTGGAAAAGTGTGCAGTTCAGATGGAGGATTAAAAAGACATGTTAAAAGACTTCATATTATGGTACTGGTTCCTTCTGCCAGCCAAAACAACTGTACATTATGCCAAAAAATGTGCAAATCTTTGACGGGGCGCAAGAGTCATATAAAGGATTCATATTGCATTCTCAGTGATTCGTATACAAGAAAGCAGCCATCCCGCCCTCTCTCTCTCTCTCTCTCTCTCTCTCTCTCTCTCTCTATATATATATATATATATATATATATATATATATATATATATATATATAATAATTTTTCTCTTTTGAATATGAAAATTTAAAAGTTTAAAAACCTTATAATATATATATATATATATATATATATATATATATATATATATATATATATAAATTAAAAAGGGTAAAGGATTATCAATTTATAAATTCATTAATAAATCAACAATTAATAATTAATAATTTTTACCAAGTCCATCGGTATGTAAGCACCATTATTGGTGGAGAACTTATTTAAAAGCTCATATATATTTATAAACATAATTAAGGGATCAGCAAATATTTGCTTCACCATATACCGAAGTTCAGAAATAGCAGCTAAAAAAGCTGAGACTCCCACAGATAGCATCACTTGTAACTCACAAAGGCAAAAACAAGAAGAAAAAACAATGAAAACTAACCATTTCGAAGATTAACCGTAGACGCGTTTCTGGATTATGAGTGATACTCAATTTCCTTCATCAATATGGTATTCCAGCAGTAAATTCGACTATGCTAGCAAACTGTGCAAGCATGAACGAGTAACAGTCCACATCGACACAGATCTGAAAGCATAACCGAATCCACCTCGGTCAGCCAGTCTAACTGTCCTTCCTTCAAGAAATTACCATGTGCGCGACAAGTGATACCGCAGAGAATCTGCGTATACTAACAGGGAGTGAATAATTATTACAAATTAAAAAGGGTAAAGGATTATCAATTTATTAATTCATTAATAAATCAACAATTAATAATTAATAATTTTTACCAAGCCCATCGGTATGTAAGCACCATTATTGGTGGAGAACTTATTTAAAAGCTCATATATATTTATAAACATAATTAAGGGATCAGCAAATATTTGCTTCACCATATACCGAAGTTCAGAAATAGCAGCTAAAAAAGCTGAACTTCGGTATATATGGTGAAGCAAATATTTGCTGATCCCTTAATTATACATATATATATATATATATATGTGTGTGTGTGTGTGTGTGTGTGTGTGTGTGTGTGTGTGTGTGTGTGTGTATCTTATATGTATACCATTCTGCTTAAACAATGGATTTACAAATACAATATCCCTACATTCACTCTCTGTTTCCTATCTTATCTAAACTAACCATTGCTTAACCATCCTCTCACACCGTCTCCGATGAAGGGATATAATAAATATCCTGGAAATAGTTGCAAAACCTTCTCTGTATAAATGCTCTATATTATACACAGCCTTGGCTTTTTATTTCATTACGAAAAGTAAATCCTTATCTCCACTACTGCTTAAATCTCTCTGAGAGATTTAGAAATATTATATTTCTAATTTTGCTGATCAGTGAATGAACTTCACTATGATTTATATAAGTTTGTGAAGGCGAAACAGGCTTCTCTATCCAGCTGGCAAGCTACTTCCGGCTCGTCGTACTGATTTGAATTGCTTCTGCCTAGTTTAGTGAGTTGTTTCTGTCCTTTTTGTTGCTGTTTGGTGTGAATTTTGTCAAGTTTCAACTGTTGTTCCTGTGGAATTGCGCCCTGCGGGGCAAAAATTTTCTTTTTTGCTGCTCTCTTTTAGAGAGATAGCAAACTACCATCGTGTAAAACGAAAACTTTTTCAATATGGATAACGAAATGACCTTTCTACTGTGTGATGAGGACTTTCCTCTTTTACAAGAAGAAATTTGTTTCAATAATACACAAGTATTTCAAGTAGACCCAGAAGTAACCAAGGAAGAGAAAAAGGCCAGCAGTTTTTCTTCCGCCGTAGGCGGACAATTTGAAGCAATGGAGGTGATACCCGAACAGTGGTACAAGTACAGAAACCTAATAAGGAAAACAGACGACATAACAAGGTTAATACCGCCAAAGGAAACTATCCAAGAGTTGGCGGTAAGAACCGTTATCTACAAAGTGTACAATTGCAAAGAAAGGCGCATCATGATGATGAAAACGGATGCAATTGAAAAGTGTCTTGCCCCTGTGTGGGAAAAAATAAAATACGTTGGTAGAGGGCCTCGAAATGCTACAGTAGAGGCCCAATTCGAATCCGCAGAAATTGCGAAAGTAGTATCAACACAAACGTTGAAAACCGAAGAGGTAATGCTCTTACCCACATACCTGGGTCGGAGAACTGCGAAAATCACAATAGAAGACATTCCACCCGGGTATGACGTAAACTGGTTGGTAGAAGCTTTAATTTACGACGTGGAGGATCAAGTGGAAGTACTCACAATGAGAAGGAGGAACGCACTCAATTGGAAGGGGCAGGCGCTAGAGCTTATAGTTCTAGCGTCAAACGATACCCTCGAGACCAGACCAGACAGGATATTTATAGGGGAAGGTCTCAGTGCAAGAGTGTCGGTGGAGGGACGGAGGCCCAGATGTTTTAAATGTGGAGAAAAGGGCCACGTGCGCTCCGAATGTGTAAAAATAAAAAAACCGAACCAAAAAAAAGAAGTCCCTCCCCAAAGGGAGAAAGAAATACCGGAGAAAACTGAACTTAAAAAAGATGACAAACAAGGAAAAACGAAAACACCGGAAGTCGTAATAGAAAAAGGAAAAAGTAAGGAAGAAGCGGAGTTTGAAGTTGCCAAAAACAAAAGGAAAAAACCCATTGGCCCAGACTCCCCTCCCCCTACAAGAAAAAAAGAAAAAACGCAAAACATACAAGAAAAAATACCCTCGTTCACTCCCAAATTGAAACCCGCTCCTAAACCCCCGCAAGAAAGAATTGTTTCGTACACCATCAAAAACGAAGTATTACACGAACTAATAACAAAAAAAAACTATACGATAATGGGACCGATTGAAGGTAAACCGCCGCACATACGGTTGGCGAGGATAAGTGCCGAACACTACGAACAATTCAAACGGAGATATGCTGACGATATTTTTGATGTGAGTCAGCATGTCGTGAAAGAAAAAATTATTTTAAAACCAACGGCAGTCATAGAAGATACCGGAGGAGGGGACGATGCAAGTCGTGAAACCCCTCCGGCAAAGGTAATGTAAACTTTTTTTTTTTTTCATGGAAGTTAAGATAGGGTGTATAAATGTTCGTGGCCTGGGGTCCAAATGGAAGCAGACATGCCTCCTAAACGACCTCAGGTCGCGAAAGATAGATATATGTGTTGTGACTGAGTCCAAGCTGAACGGCCCACAGGCGTTCTCACCTCTTCTTAATGATTACGAGAAAGTTATTTCTCCGAGTCAAGGAGGGAGTGGGGGCGTTGTGGTACTGTTCAAAAAAAGCTTGGATGTACAGGTAAGTGCAGTCTTTCTAGACCCAGAAGGTAGGCTGGTCGTTCTGGATGTGACACACGCGAATAAGCAGTCTTTCAGGTTGGTAGCACTATATGCTCCGCAAGAAAATAGACAAACGGTTTTTTTTCGAGATTTGGAAAATTTCCTAGCGACGTCGAAAACTTTAGTTTTAACAGGAGACTTCAACGCTATTCTCAACGCGCAAGTGGATAGTGGTGGCTCAATCAATAGAAGGGAAAGCCCTGGCCTAAAAAGGCTACTAGCAAGCTATAAACTAGTAGACCGCTATAGACTGGATGAACCGTTCGTTCCACAGTGGACGTGGTCTAATAACGACGGTTCACAGAGGTCTTACTTAGATAGGGTAATTATAAAAGACAGTGATAGGGATATAGTTAGTTGTCCACAATTTCACTGTACTTCCTACACGGATCACAAATTTGTGACATGTAGGATGCAGTTAGCTAAGTGTCATAGACAGGGACCCGGGTACTGGAAGATGAACAAGTCTATTTTGACTAGTAAAGTCTTCCGTGCTCGGGTGAAGGAATTAGTGCAGAGGGCATTATGCGGAGCCATCGTTAATAACAGATGGTGGTGCGCCCTCAAAAGAGCCATACGTTTAGAGTCTCTTAGATTTAGTAAAGAGCTAAGTTTAGAGAGAGCAAGAGTAGAAGGGAATCTAACTAAGGAATTAGAGGAGGCCATAGTATCAGGCTCTGCATCCAGAGTGTTGGCGGCGAGGTCGATATTATTCCGTCACCTCCAAGCCAAACACGAAGGTAGTAGAGTCAGGGCTAAGTTACGCGCGGTAGGCAGAGAAGGTATTAATGTTGCCGGATGGGCCCGTCATGTGGAGAGTCGGAGAGGCAGAAATGCTTCTGTGCAGTCTTTAATTGACGAACAGGGGCGCCGGATCGAAGGACAGGAGGAGATGCAGAAGGCCTTTCATCAGCATTTCGCACGGTTGTTTGGGACGAACGAGACGTTGGACCATGGGGAGCCCTTAAGGGATGTCCTGGCTGACGGACCGCGACTCTCAGCAAGTGAGGTGGAGCGTTGTGAAGGGCCGATCACAGCTGCGGAGGTCAAAGAGGTACTGGCAGAGAGCGCGCGGGACAGGTCGCCGGGACTGGATGGTCTGCCCTACGAGTTTTATAGTACAATGCCGGACTTGTTCGGACACTTGCTGGCTGGCGTGTACACGAACTGGCAACAGAATGGGAGAATTCCCTGCTCTGTGAGTCGGGGAGTGGTAACGCTGGTCAGAAAAGACCCGAGCAAGGGGGACCATATCAGTAATTTCAGGCCCATAACTCTACTGAATGTAGAGTTAAAGATTTTGGCCAAGGTGCTAGCAAAAAGGTTGACGGCTGTCGCGGATAAGCTTGTCGGGAGGGCGCAAACATGTGCCATTCCTGGCAGGTCGATCCAGGACAATCTTCATCTCTTACGCTACACCTTAGACAGGGTGGGGAAAGTTTCCGGTAAAGGTGGGGCATTGGTCCATTTAGACCAAAGTAAGGCCTTCGATAGGGTTGATCATCGGTACCTGGCGGCAGTCCTTGAGGCGGCTGGGCTAGGCCCGGATTTCCGCGGTTGGATCAAGGCCATTTATGGTGGCATCAAATCCACGGTTCAGGTGAACGGTTACCTGTCGGAGCCGTTTGAGATCAGGCGTTCAGTCCGTCAAGGGTGCCCCCTGTCTCCGCTTCTGTATGTTCTGTCTCTCGAGCCATTGCTGCGGAGGTTGGAGAAGTTGGGAAGCACCACTAATGAAATCGGATGTGGTAAAGGTGTTTCGGCGTATGCGGATGACGTCACCATCACCGTATCC
>NC_142943.1:25037502-25045002 GCF_046866305.1 Octopus bimaculoides
GAGTTCAAATCCCGCCGAGGTCGACTTCGCCTTTCATCCTTTCGAAGTCGATAAAATAAGTACCAGCCGAGCACTGGGTCGATGTACTCGACTTCCCACCTGTCCTGAAATTACTGGCCTTGTGCCAAAGTTAGAAACCAATATTTATGAGTTATTTTATAATTTTCGATGATGAGTGTTCTGGTTGTTTTGCATCCTTGAACCACCTGCTTACGGAATTATAAAGTAAGTGGCTGAGTATTTCACAGGCTCCTCGATAAAATAAGTACCAGCCGAGCACTGGGTCGATGTACTCGACTTCCCACCTGTCCTGAAATTACTGGCCTTGTGCCAAAGTTAGAAACCAATATTTATGAGTTATTTTATAATTTTCGATGATGAGTGTTCTGGTTGTTTTGCATCCTTGAACCACCTGCTTACGGAATTATAAAGTAAGTGGCTGAGTATTTCACAGGCTCCAACAGAATTAACCTGACACATTGTGTAACAAGCATTACGGTTTCAATTCTAGACATAGTTCATCTGACAGTTATTCACACAGGTTTTATCCACCCAGTTTCGCTCACGCACTTTGGGTCAAGTTAGAGCTTTTGTGAAATAGACACTTGCCCAGGATGCCACGCTTTGGTGAAAGACACTTGCTCAGGATGCCACGCTTTGGTAAAAGACATTTACCCAAATCGAACCTGAAAATTCATGAATGGGAAAACGACTTTCTTAACCACTCGGCCATATCTTTGCACTCATATACACAAAAAAAATATTACGACTTTTCTTGCTTCTGAGCAACTTTAAAATCGGTTCCTAGCAACGCCATGAATATTTCAGTGTACGATTGTATAAATGCTCATATGTTTGTCTTTCTGTCTCTCCCTCTTTCTCATTTTACTCTTAGTTGCTTTGTATAAATGTATATAAACATGTGTAGGTGTCTGTCAGTATATATATATATATATATATATATATATATGTAGGCGACATTGTAGAAATATGCGCATATGTGCATATGTATGTGTATCCATAAATCTGCTAAAACAGCATTATTACATAGTCAAGAATGATTTCGTAAGAGTTTCAATTCCTGAAACTTATAGGGGTTGGGATGAGTTGGAGATTGTATAATTGTCAAACTTCTCCAAATACTACTCCTACACTGAATCTATAACCCTTTTGTCTGGGAGAGATACAGATACGGACAAACTACCCCCCCCCCCCCCACACACACATATTACATTCGTGCGTACATAAACTCTGATATACATAAAAATACTCATATACATATATCCATATGCATATGTATATATATTCATAGACATGCATGTATGCATACATACATATACATACATGTGTGTGTGTCTGTATGAAAGTGTATAGATATGTGCGTGTATATATATATGAGTGTGTGGATGTGTATGTATATAAATGTATGTATTATAATCATATGTATGCATATTTACTATATGTAGATAATATGCGCATAAACCACATATACATATGTGCATAAAGTAATACATATGTATTTTTGCATCTAGGCCTAACAACATATTTCCTTTCTCTCTCCCCCTCTCACTCACTCAAAGTGTATTCAGTTATTCCTATTGTTTATTTTTCCTTTTTCACTCAATTTATTTATTTATTGTTTCCTGTTTCCACTCCAAATCTAAAAGATCTTTATCTGCCATCCTTTACCCTTTGGCCTCATCCTACTCGTACTGTGACGTCACTTCTAGCATCCAATGAAATGTCGAAGCCTCATTCTACAAGGTTATCTATCACTCAACAACATCTGCATCTTAAAACGGGTGGGTGAGAGCAAAATATATCATATGGTTACGACAACCACGGATATTTTAATCTGGGGATGTATTTTATTTTATTTATTTTTTATTTTCATACAATTAACTTATCTGAGAAATTGTTTCATACCACATTTCTTTGTACAATCCCTAAATAATCATTTCAAGTCATTCATTGAAACAATCAACGCAAAATCCCATTCGAAGTTCCGATTCAGAGTATCCAGTATGAAAGCAGGTTTGGGTAATCATTCTGGGTACGAAATCTGGCTTTCTCATCCAAGTGAAACGTAAAACTACTGATTGTCTAGCTGCTAGGAAAACAAATTGCAAGACTGGGCATCGAAAATACTGCCATGAAAATAAAACAATTTCTTTAACACCATGGTGACGAAGTTATTGTGTGTCCATAAAACGAGTCCGGGAATTGTCTGAACTTCAAATGAGATACGTGGGCTGCTAACTGACCGACAAGAACTACAAATCAAGTACTTTAGGAGACACCAGATATTGATCGGAGTAAAGGAAGGTTAAAGATGAACAGGTGCTGGCGTGGCTGTCTGGTAAGAAATTTGCTTCCCAACCACATGGTTCTAGGTTCAGTCCCACTGCGTGGGATCTTGGGCAAGTGTATTCTACTCTTCTACTATAGCTTCGGGCTTACCAAAGTGTATTTTTATTACACAGAAACTGAAAGAAGTCTATCATGTGTGTGTGTTTATGTGAGTGCGTGTGTGAGTGTGTGTTTCCCACCACTGCATGCCAACCGGTGTTGGAGTGTTTATGCCACCATAACTTAGTGGTTCGGCCCGAGAAACCGGCAGAATAAGTACCAGGCTTAAAAAAGAAGAAATACAGTGGTCGATTCGTTTGACTTAAACCCTTCAAGGTGGTGCCCCAGCCTGGCCGCAGACTAATGACTGAAACAAGTAAAAGATAAAAGAGGTAGTAAGATACTGAAAATGAATTTTGACATGTGAAGGATCAATGATGCAACGAACCAGATGTCAGCACATACACCATTCGAATGCCTTTTCTGACTCATGTATTTTTAGCAAATGGATACTAAATCGAATTCTGAAAATGTTTAAACATCCTTTGTTGTCATCAGTATTTTCTACTGCATATTATTACGTGTGTTTGTGTATTCTTTAGTGTGCTGCGGCGGGACATAATGGGTCAATTTTTCCAAAATTTTGAAAACAATGTCAAATAAAAACCAACTGTTAACATAGATTTACAATCTCAAAAAGCACCTCATGATTCTGATAAGCACTTCTGATAGATTGGGAGGCAATTTTGAATGCTTATTTCATACATATATAAACATATTTGAACTACTTTAAAAATTTGAAATTTCAAAACTTGGTGGGGCATAATGGGTCATCCACAAAGGGAGCGATATGCAAAGTAGTATTTGGATGAAAATACGTCAGATTGTGGGGTAATGTTGAAAAATATAAGCTAATATATTTACCATCATCTAATTTTGGTACAAAACTATTTCATAATGGCGATAGGTAATTAATCATGATTCTACTCTCTCTAAGCAATACAATGTATTTATTACAATTCTGAAAAATATTTATTTACGCTTTCCTTGAATATTTTCAATTGGAGAAATTTTAAAAGGAATTTCCAGACTAGATCCACAATGAGATTCTTGTCCTTCACTATTTTTGTTTGTGTATAAGTGGCAGAATGATGTCACCTTAGTCAGTTGTGTAGGTAACTGTCTGGTTTCCAGAATGGAATTAGAGTACGGTGAAGTGATAATCATGAGATTGTTTGAATGGCTGATTGACAGTCCAGACCTTGTTTCCCTCATTCATGTTACTATAGCCTCGTTCGAACGTAGAAGAGCTATCTTAGATTATATTTCAACAGCCGATCAAAATTTTCAGGTTTAACGGGATGTCACTTGACGTTTGCTTGGAAAGTTTTTGTACTTTCACTTTACTTTTGCTACTTCCACTCTCACTCTTTATTTGTCACTTGACAGCTTCCTACGTCCTCATTTTCATTTTAGCACAACAGCAGACAAAATTATACTACACGTAGATAATTGTGACTTGGCTATCATTCTAATCACAATGTATTAGACCAACATCAAGTGATCACTGGCCAATGATTCTAAACTTCTTAAAAAATAAACTTTGAACACCTGTTACATCAAAAGTAACATTAAGAAAGTTTGTAACGATCAGGGATGTTTGGCCTCGTGACTAGTCCTGGCTGATTAGATTTTGGGATCAATCCGGTACCGGACAAGAATTCTGGATTATTTGTTATATAACATGAAGTATTGCACTCTTATGTTCTTTCAAGTCGTTCTCTGATTATCTCCCTTGAAAGCACGCTTATAGTTTCCACGTGGCGGCTTGCGTCTCTATCTTAGTAGAAACCGAGGGATAAAGAAATCAACCTACATAAACAAACGGCAGCAAAACCACTCAGAAATTAAATAACACTAATATATTCAGTAACAATAATAAATTTAATTCATCCTCGACAATATTTAGTTTTACCAATTTTGAGTATATCGCTCCTGTTTAAAATCTCTTACCTACTTGACAATTACATGTCTAGCTCTGCCTTGAAGGAAGTTTTACTTCTTGGATTTGCGTTTCTGTGCACAACGATGTTGTTAAACCTCCGTTAACAGCACCGTATGCAGGTCCTTTCCGTTTTCTTTCACGCACAGATAAATTTTTCACTATAGATCTTAATGGTCGTAAATACACTATATATCTGGGTAGACTAAAACAGGCCTGCATAGAGAAAACTATCCCTGTTCCCACTGCAGACGACACACATACAGCGTTACAAACATGTCCCGCACACCCACCTTCACATTCCATAACTACCATTGGGATCGATCAGGTACCGGACAAGGATTCTGGATTATTTTCCGGTTTCTTTTACTTAACTTTTGAGAGCGGTCGGGTTCATTCTTAGTATTCTCGTTTGCGAGAGTAGTCGAGTTTATGTCAGATATTCACATTTCAAAAATCATCTCTGGCTAATTGTTGAGAGGACGTTTGTGTTGCCTTGGCAGAAATTTGTGCTCTCTGAGTGCTCTTCTTCTTTTATCCCTATATTTGTTTCTGTCATTTATTTGACTGCGGCCATGCTGGAGCACCGCTCTTAGTCGAACAAATTGACGCCAGGACTTATTCTTTGTAAGCCTAGTACTTATTGTATCGGTGTCGGTTGTCAAGCGATGGTGGGGGTGGGGGGACAAACACAGACACACACACATATACACAGACCTTGAAGCCTGCTTAAATGCAAGAAAGTATACTAGTCCTTTAATATTTAATATTTGATATTCAATATTTCATTTATTCAATAAGACAATCAATACTTCATTTCATTTTACTATATATACTATAAGTGGAGGCGCAGTGGCCCAGTGGTTAGGGCAGCGGACTCGCGGTCATAGGATCGCGGTTTCGATTCCCAGACCGGGCGTTGTGAGTGTTTATTGAGCGAAAACACCTAAAAGCTCCACGAGGCTTCGGCAGGGGATGGTGGCGAACCCTGCTGTACTCTTTCACCACAACTTTCTCTCACTCTTACTTCCTGTTTCTGTTGTGCCTGTAATTCAAAGGGTCAGCCTTGTCACACTGTGTCACGCTGAATATCCCCGACAACTACGTAAAGGGTACACGTGTCTGTGGAGTGCTCAGCCACTTGCACGTTAATTTCACGAGCAGGCTGTTCTGTTGTTCGGATCAACTGGAACCCTCGGCGTCGTAAGCGACGGAGTGCCAACAGCAATATACTATATATTCTATATCCTACATAAATAAAACATAAAAAACAGACAGTGTTGGAATTCCTTTGATTAATATATATATGTATATATTCAGATATATATACGACGGGCTTCTTTCAGTTTCCATCCACCAAATTTACTTAAAAGGCTTTGGTTGGCCCGAGGCTAAAATAGAAGCCAGTTGTCCGAGGTGCCACACAGTGGGACTGAACCCGGGACCATGCGACTGGTAAGCAAGCTACTTACCACACAGCCACTCCTGCCACACCTACATATATATATATATATATATAAGGGCATTACTACAGAATAATGCCACACACACACATATATATATATGTGTGTATGTGTATGTATGTATGTATATATATATATATATATATATATATATATATATATATATATAATAAATTATAGGGTAGCAAAAAAAATTTTAGAAATTTTATTTACCACCAGTGGTCTAGCGAGAGTAAAAAAACAGTCAATGTATGCATGTATTATAGGCATCTCTGCATTTTAAATATATATATATATATATATATATATATAATAAACATACACTATATATTTATAATATACATATACACATATATTTATGATATATATACACATGTGTATATATATATATACACAT
This sequence comes from Octopus bimaculoides, assembly GCF_046866305.1. Taxonomy (NCBI): domain Eukaryota; kingdom Metazoa; phylum Mollusca; class Cephalopoda; order Octopoda; family Octopodidae; genus Octopus; species Octopus bimaculoides. The sequence continues at coordinate 25,043,714 of NC_142943.1, forward strand.
CTATATACATACATATATATGTACATACAGGTATATATATATATATATATATATATATAAACGTACATAAATATAGTTGTGTGTGTGTGTGTGTGCGTGCGTGCGTGCGTGCGTGTATATATGGATATATAATTGTTGCTCGGAGGTATTTGTGCGTAAAAAAACGTAGCATTAAACAGCTGGAAATGGATCAGGTCCTTATTTTTCCGCTGCCTCTCACCGAACCGTGACACGGGGATTATGTTCACACTTACATACGAGTATGTGTATGTGTGCGTGAGTGTGTGCGCACGTGTGTACGCATAAATACACACACACACACACACACACACAAGCACGCACACACGTACGCGCACTCACATATACAATGAATGTCTGCATGCATGCATACATGAATATATGTTTGCCTAGGTAAGCGTGTGTATCTATGCGTGCGTTCGTTCCAGCGTGCGCGTGTGTTTGTATACATTTATATATACTCAAATTCAATTGTATATTTACACACATATATATGGATAGAGTGCGTATAAAAGTGGTAAATAAACATAAACCATATGTTAAATGGTTCATGCAGAGCCTATAGATATCATGCTGTGGGAAATTGTTGAGGAATAGTGCACGTGTACTTATACGATGTTCATACATATGGCATGTAACTACATACATACAAACATACATACATACATGTACTCACATATGTATACACACACACACACACACACGTATATATATACACACATATGTACATACACACATTTATGTAAACACGTACATAGTCACAAAACACATCTCAAATATATGTGTACACAACATATACGTTTAAATTTTTTCCTCTGTATATTTTTATACCTTCGAATTATATCCGCGTTTGTATGTATGTATGTATGTATGTATGTATGTATGTATGTATGTATGTATGTAGGTAGGTATGTATTATGTATGTATGTATGTGTATATATATATATATATATATATATATATATATATATATATATATATATATATATATGTATATATATATATATATATATATATATATATATGTATTTTCATACACTGTTTTTAACACTGTTTTCAACAATTTCACCTTAATATGACAATCAGTATGTAACACTACAAAGTTCATACAAAGCTTTATACTTTAAATATATTTTATCATCAAAGAATGTATATATGCATTTTAATACTCAGACTGTTTTTTAACATTTTTTATTATTCTCAAAGACTTTTGATAATCTTTTTCTAAAAAAGTGAAACCGGTTAAGTAAATAAATATTTTTTAAAAATAA
>NC_142943.1:25050002-25057502 GCF_046866305.1 Octopus bimaculoides
CATTACGAAGAGATTTATTTTTATATTTTACTGAATTCTTAGTAAGTTGAGCATTTTTTCCAGTTAGCATTTCTGTTTGATTGAGATATTTCAAGCCATTCTTTTATGGATTCATCAACAAAATTACACCTATCTTTGACCTTTGATAATTTAAACATATCAAACTTCTCCCAGAGTCCTTCATCTGAACTGAGCTGTGTTCACATATGCATGAATACATGCACATTTATATAATGCATATATACACACATACATGCAGACATTCACACATTCCCGTATATATATATATATATATATATATATATATATATATATATATACTGTATATATCAATTTATGAGTTGTCACATGCTTACAAAACGCAAAGCAAAGCTTTGCTCGTTAGTACATTTTCCATCAGTTACGGGAACAGTTAGGAAAATAGTTCCAGTCAATGGTTTCTCAGTTAAAGTGTCAACTTCTCATCCTGGTTTCAACAAATAGACAATTCCAGAATTCCTCCTGGAATACCATTCCTGTGAACGTGTGTTCGATCTAAATACTCGAGACATATTCATTAAAGCTTGTGCTTCTGCGATCTCAACATTCTCGTCAGTACTTACCATCACAAGCAACTCACAACTAAATATTCATTCGGATATGTAATGTTCAAGCACGACACTACCAACATATATTGGAACCTCGATACATCTAACTCACAGGAATACCAAAACCAATATCTATGTTTGATCTGAGAATTGTAATTAGTAGTGGTGCATCCTTTCATGCTAACATAGATTGACAATAACTTGAAGATAACTGACAGCCTGTTGTGGATCCTCACAATATTTATAACAAGAGAAAGTGAAGCTATGTCCACTGTTTGGAAATTCTTCTTCTCACTCAGTTGAAATATTACTTTTAGTCTTGATCCCTTTCCTTTGCCAAAGACACTGGAAAAAATCCAGCTGGCATTCACGAAGATTGCTTTTATTAACATTTTCAACTACAGACAATAGCTAAATGTTGTGAGATTCTACTTCCTAGAATATATATATGTATACGCACACACGCACGCACGCACACACATACACATACATCTCTCTCTCTATATATAGATATGTATATATATGCAGTGACCCAGCATGGCCACAACCTTAGGGATGAAACATATAAAAGAATATATGTATATATATGTTGCTATACTTGGGGATGGTCCTATTTGGTCTTCACATCAGCTTTATTATTATTATTCCATTTTTTTCAAAGCTCTTTCGTGGCACATCCTGTGACTTCTTGAACCACTCTCTATCCCACTTGTCTCCTCTTGTTCCGCGCCTTCCGTTTTGTCTTTCAGTTGTATGTATCCTCATCTGCACATGCGTTTGAGTCTGCATCTGTGTGTGCGTAAGTGCATGTGTGTGTAAGTGCATGCGTGCATGTGTATGTATGTATGTGTGTGTGTGTGTGTGTGTGTGTGTGTGTGTGTGTGTGTGTGTGTGTGTGTGTGTGTAATGTAGCTAGGGTTAAAATCCAAGCTGTGTCCCCTCGAAGCACATCAGCTTATTCCAGGATTCCAAATCCGTATGTAGATGACATATTTGTGTGAGGGATGCATGAGAGGAGTAAATCTTGGTAAAAATATTGTTTGCTGGGTAATTATATATCAAAACAGGAGATTGGAAAAACTTTTGGTATTATTTATTCAACGTTACACATGTTTCATTTGCTGATAGGAATTACATAATTGTACATGGAGAAGAAATCTTTCAGATATCTCCTATTAGAAATTCTTCAGACAGAGAATCAAATAATACACAATTTGCATTTGGATGAAGCGTTTATATATAATTAGTAATCAGGAGTCCTTCAAATAGTTGGAGGGGCGAGTAAAGAGCAACTATTAATAAGAAAGAAGAAGGAGAGAGTTAGAGATTGATGCAATAAGTGTATTCACAGGGTGGTGAGCTGGCAGAATTGTTAGCATGCCGGGCGAAATGTTTGCAGTGTTTCGTTTTCCGTTACGTTCTGAGTTCAAATTCCACCGAGGTCGACTTCGCCGTTCATCTTTTCGAGGTCGATTAAATAAGTACCATTTACGCACTGGGGTCGATATAATCGACTTAACCCCTTTGTCTGTCCCCTCTATGTTTAGCCCCCGCCCCTATGAGCGATAAAGAAATAAATAAGTGTACACATATACCCTACACATATGCACACATATACATATATGCATACACACACACATATATATATATATACATATATACACACACACACTCATACACATGTACATTCATAGCCACATAGACACATATGCACACATGTAGCTATCAACTTATTTATGAGCAAATACATATCTCTCTCTCTCTCTCTCTCTCTCTCTCTCTCTCTCTCTCTCTCTCTTCTTCTTCTTCTTCTTCTGTATTACTAGATTTGTTCTTTATTCTCCCTTCTATCTAAAGGACTGCTGATTACTAATTATATATAAACGCTTCATCCAAATGTAAATTTTGTATTGTTTGATTCTCGGTCAAAAGAATTTCTAATAAGAGATTTCTTACATGCTTCTCCTACATGTGCAATTTTGTAGCTCCTATTAGCAAATGAAACATGTGTAATGGTGAATGAATAATACCAAAGCTTTTTCCACCCTCCTGTTTTCATATATATATATATATATATATATATATATATATATATATGTATGTGTGTGTGAATTGTTGGCCATTTTTTCCCCTCCATCTTTCTTTTCTCTTGGACTATCCTCTGTCTCCTGTTTCTGAAGAAGAACTTTGCTCGAAACGTAAAACACCCTTTCTTTCCTTCCCTGAGCGTCATATTAATACTTTGCATGCACCACGTCCTCGCGTTGTTGTTTTTTCTTGTTTTTCTCTCCGTTTTTTTTGGGGGGGGGGCGATTATATATATACACATACATACATACATACATACGCACGCGCGCGAAAAAATGTTGACATCAGATTTTGTCATTGAAATGTACACTGTAACACAAGACAAATGTTGTTAAAAGTCCAAAATATAATCTAGATACTTCAAATACCTAGATTTCGGGGTATCTAAACTACTGAATATCTTGTCAAACATTATGCAATATGTAGAACAACGCTGCATTTTAGTATTTTAGTATTCTAGCATAAACCAACATCCAATACATGCGTTCTGTGATATTGATACTTTTGACAGAACACGATGACAATCATGAAGGGATAACATTATGAATGTTGTAATGGGCGGAGAAGATCTTATAGTAAGGTTATGTTTGAAAATATAACGAATCTTAGACTATGCTTGTTTCTATTGCAATTACAAATATTTTGGCTGAAGTGGCAATATTTCACGCTTTCATGCTTTCTAAGGCTAAAATATGAAACCCGAGATCAGAATATTTTGATATGTTAAGAGTATGAAGACAAGTTTTGCTTGTATTGGGACCGACAATATTGCTGCCTCTCTGAATTTAATTTAGTAAATAGAAAATAGGAAGATAGTTTGGAAGATAGGTTTCCAGATAATAATCAGAAAATATGTATTCGTAGAAATAAATAGTATCATGAGTAATTAACAAGTTCAGAAACCAATGCGTCTTAAATAGATTCTTCTGTAAAATTACAACAAAATTTCACATCGGATTGTTTAAGCCAATCATGAGCAACCTGCGACCCGCGTGACTTTCTAAGGGGCACGCCTAATGAAAAATAACCTTGAATTTTTTTTCTAGTGTGATCCCACTAATTATGAGCAATATTTCATGCGGCCCGCTTCTGGAAAAAGGCTTCCCCCGCCTGGTTTGTTCATCTCAGCTTACCAAACTCTTTAAGCTGCGTACATACATATATGCATACTTATATACATACATTCAGGCATACATGCATACAATATATATATATATATATAAATAAACAACAAGGATATCCAGAGGTAATGCAGTACGATCGTTTCATGCAGCTTCATTTAATTGAACAATGTAATCATTACGTCATGGAAGTTTCCATGGTGTGGCTAAAGCAAGATGTCCTCTGTCTGTCTCCCTAACCTCTGGGAGATTTTAGGTATAATTATACTAATGTGTCCATCTGTTCTAATTTAAATAAATTCTATTTCTTTGCGCAGTTGAGGATTGCTCTGCATTTTTAAATTGATGTAATGATTACATTGTTCAATTAAATGGAGTTGCATGAAACGATCGTACTGCATTACCTCTGGATATCCTTGTTGCTTATTTTGATTTTAATCACCTTACTTTGAAATTGTATGGATAATACTATACTAAATTCTGGTGCCTAAACTTAAGTACCATATTCACCTGAATCAATCTCTCTCTCTCTCTCTCTCTCTCTCTCTCTCTCTCTCTATATATATATATATATATATATATATATATATATATATATATATATATATACACACACACACATATATATATGTATGTATGTATGTATCTATCTATCTCTTTATATATATATATATATATATATATATATATATATATATATATATATATACATACAGTAATACAGTCATACATACATACATACATACATACATACATACATACATACATATATACATGCATGCATGCATGCATGTGTGCGTGCGCGTGTATGTGCGTACATATACTTATAGAATGATAGTATATTTACTGAAGCAAGGAATGACTGTTAGAGAGATGCTTACTGGCATACTGGAACTATTCTCTGTTAATATACTGTACCGCAATACAATATAGATACTGGAAGATGTTTCTATCAGATCGACATAAAAGAAGTCTCATAATAAATTATACTTTTCGGATTTTGAAATGTAACAATTATATCTAATAGGTGAATTTATTGTTGAAATTGACTCTGAGAATTACTTCTGGGGAAGGAGCGACAATAACAGGCAACGAAAATCAAAAAGATTTAGCAGAAAGTAGGAGTTTTTTAAAGGTTTTTGTTTACATTAAGAATCAGGTTTAGCATACTGGTTTCAAAGTTTGGCACACGGTCAGCAAGTTCGGGTGAGATAGTAAATCGATTACATCGGCCCCAGAGCTCAGCTGGCACTTATTTTATCGATCTCGAAAGGATGAAAGGCAAAGTCAACCAAGGTGGAATTTGAACTCAGAACATAAAGATGGAATGGACAAAATGCCGCTAAGCATTTTCTCGGCGTGCTAACGATTCTGCCAGCTCACCGCCCCTAATCTGTGTTAGCATATTAGCATGCTGTAAAGATGGTCAAAAGATCTGCTAGTGTCCATGGTTTTAAACTCGTGAGTTTATAAATGTAAATTGATGTTAAAAGAGGATATCGATTGTAACAACTGTCGCATTATAGATATATTGCTTCCGTGCAACCATAACCTATAATATTTCACGACATGAAGGTCCGGAAATCATTAACGTATGTATAGTAAAGTATCAGAGAAAAACAATCGTGATGATAAAATTTTATTATTCAATTAGTTTATTAGCTAAACAGTCAGAATCAATCGAAATTATTTTGCCAATTGTCGGGAAGTAAATCCGCAGCATGCATTCAGATTCTTCATGTGTGTGTCCATTCTTCGTTACATGAATGTATAAAACTGGAAATTTAATAACTTTTGTGTCATTCTTAACTGAGGATGTATCCTTAATCGTTTTGCTATAGAAAAATGCTCGTTAAACCGTAGCAGACACTAACATAAAAGTTGACTAATTTAAAATAAAAAAACAAAAAAACATAAACATAAAACCCCTCTTGATATTAGGTATGATGCGAATATCTCATGTTATTTTATTTGCATGTCAGTGGTTCGAACAAAATTCCACAAATTGGTAATTTACCTTCGTCACTAACTGTCTAAAACAAGACAGGATAGTATCAGAAGACGTACTTCCGTCATCACATTTTGGGCCATCAGTTAGTACGTCTACATTGTCAGTCGATGAGTCTACATGAAAACCTAGGCATCAATCAACAACTTAGATCTATATTATCATATTAACGAACGATCCTCTTAAGAAGAGCTATAAAGTAATGCAGGTTACAGACTGGAATTATTGGTAACGGTTGTCGATATTTCAACCCAGAGTGTCACGAACTAATCGACACAGCCCAGAAATGCAGTACCAGGCACCAGGTTGTCATGTGCAAATCGATACAACGAAAGTATCAATTGTAGAAGCCGTCTTAGCAGTGGTGTCAACAAATCATATCAGTAAAGGACAACAGAGCAGTTATGAAGTATTTTACAAAAGTGTGATGGGTAAAAGAAAAGTCATGGAATCATGAATTCAAATCCAACTTCTACTGACCACCACCATATACAGCAATGACTTAATCAACGACCTTACCTTCATCTAGCATGGCTGTGACAACGCTCACACAAAAACATGAATGACCTCACCAGACTACTTTTTAACTAATCAGATCCCTGGCCTGATCATAACCAATACCTTCCACCAATGATGCAGAACATTTTTACCAGTATGTCTACTTCTTCCTCACATTGTAGAAACACATTATACACATACAAACCTCTTACATTTCTATCTATCTATCTATCTATCTATCTATCTATCTATCTATCTATCTGTCTGTCTGTCTATCTGTCTGTCTGTCTGTCTGTCTGTCTGTCTGTCTGTCATTTAATTGCAAATGAACTGGAGAGTCAGCGTGTCTATTCACTAGAGCGCCAAAATGAAGACATTTGAAAAATACCACAAATATATTTTGTAGAACTGTACATGAGTTTTCTTTAGGAAAACGTTTCTGTGTATAGTTCTGAGAAATATGTTTTGAAATACGACAGGCTACGCTGAGGAGTTACAGATACTTCCATTTTGCATTTTCCATTTTGCAAGTGTTAATAATGAAATCATGACACGTAGGTAATCGTTTTATTTTGTAAATTTTCTTTTGTCTAACTTATTCTTTAAATTCTGGTGTTTGTTAAGATTTTTTCTTGAGAACACACTCTTTGTGGTGAGGTGATTTGACGTCTATCTTTAGCATATTAGGAATCTACTTTAGTGGTCATTCCTCTAATTAATTGTAATTAAATTTTTAAACCTTCGGATTTTTTTTTAATATGCTAGACCACTGGTTTAAATTGATGTTAATTGACTGATATCAATTTCTACCCTCATTATTTAATTTAATATATACTATATGCATGTATGTACACACTTACACACAGACACACACAGACAGACAGACTGACACACACACACACACACACACACACACACACACACATACACATATATATATATGTATACATACATAAATACATATATATATACACACATATATATACATGTGTGTATATATATATGTATATATATATATATATATATATATATATATATATATATATATATATATATATATATATATATATATATATATATATATATATATAAATATATTTAATTATATGTATTTATTTTATCCTAATAAATAATAATTCGGATAGAATAAATGGGTTAATAGAAACCAAAGTAGCAAAGATCACAAAATAACTGTGGT
>NC_142943.1:25062502-25077502 GCF_046866305.1 Octopus bimaculoides
TATGTGCGTCTAATGTACTTGTGTGTGTGTGTGGGGGGGGTGTACGGGTGTCTACCTGGGTGTTTTTGTTCTTAAGCAGACTTCATCCTGTTGTAAGCATTCGTCCCAAATCTCTCATCTGCTAATAAGTCGACATCAAGGTGCAATTCCTTCTTCAGGAATTTATGAATTTCAGTTTATTCCAAACCTTTCACCCGCCACTTGTCTCGTTGGTTCTACGAAGGTCATGGAGGCTGTCCTTCCTTCTCTGGATAAACCATAATGAAAATGTGTGTGTGTGTGTGTGTGTGTATGTGTGTGTGTGTGTGTGTGTGTGTGTGTGTGTGCGTGCGTGCATACGTGCATGCGTTTGACTGTATATTATGGATGTATATATTTCCTTCCTTCTTTGGGCTCTCAATTACTGATGGAAGCGTAGGTTGCTGTCATGACATGCGTCGCGGACAAACCTAGTCAACCCCGTCTTTCCTAGGTCAACATATATACAAAAACATATGTGGATAGATAGATAGATAGATAGAGATCTATCTATCTAACTATCTATCTATCTATCTATCTATCTATCTATCTATCTATCTATTTATCTATCTATCTATCTATCTATCTATCTATCTATCTATCTATCTATCTATCTATCTATCGCTAGATATTGATTTCAAATCTAAGCACATGGACGGCAATTTCGGGGAAGGGAATAAGTCAATTACGTCAACCCCGGTACTCAACTGGTACTTATTCTATCGACCCTGAAAGGATGAAGGACAAAGTCAATCCCGGCGCATTTGAGCTCAAAAGGTAAAGTCGGAAAAAATGCCGCTAAGCATTTTGTCCGGCGCAGTAACGATTGTACCAGCTCGCCGCATGAGGTAGATATTAATATTACTTTTAAAGTGTAAGTCAACGAGCTGGCAGAATCGTTAGCACGCCGGGTGAAATGCTTACCGGCATTTTGTCTGTCTTCACGTATCGAGTTCAAATTCAGCTGAGGTGGATTTTACCTTTCATCCTTTCGGAGTGGGAATACTGGGAGCGATGTAATCAACTTACCCTCTTGCTAACCTTGTTCTAAAATCTGAAATTAATATTAGTCTCAAAGTTTGATCGAAGGCCAGCAGTTTTTTTTTTTTGTGGGGGCGGGATACGTCGATTACATCCACCCCAGTAATCAACTGGTACCTATTTTATGAATCCCGAAAGGATGAAAGGCAAAATCGACAACAGTAGAAGTTGAACTCAGAGCGAAAAGAAGGACAAAATATCGCTATGCATTTTGTCCAGTGTACTAACAATTCTGCCAGCTCGCCGTCTTTACAAATGTTTATATTAGCACCTATCTTAAGGCGGCGAGCTCGCAGAATCATTAGCAGGCCGGGCAAAATGTTTAGCGGCATTTGGTCCGTCTTCCAGTTCTGAGTTCAAATTCCACCTTTCGGGGCCGATAAAAGAAGTACTACTCGAGCACTGGGCTCAATGTAATCGACTTACCCACTTGTACCAAAATTTGAAACCAATATTAATATCTATCTTCAAGCGGAAAAGTCCCAAGTGGTACCAGGATATATCCTTGTCAATATTGTGTATACTTCTAAGTCCTTATGTTGTGATTAATCATCCATAAGGTATCTATATTATACAGGCTGTTTCTTTTTTCAATGCCCATATACTGGTTATCTCTATTTCTCGATCTGTAATTTTTAATAATTTCTCTATTTCTTCATCTGTTATTACTGATATTTTAATGAGGGGATACGTTTTTGGTGGACTTTCACCAGACAATCCAGTAAATTAACCTTGATCTCCCTGTCAATGGAGTGGCATATCCAAGAGAACAATCACTTCCGCTGAGACCTTTTCTAATATATCGTTTTACTATCATACCACTGTTGATGTTTCTTAATGATAACATAACTTCCCGTATATGAAAACTCTATCTCTGCCATACTTGTAAATGTGTTTTTTCTTGGGTAAGATTGCGCATTTAAAGAGAACATGAATGATTGTTTCTTCCCAACCTTTGCATATTCTGCAATTGCTTCATGTTTTTTTTTTGGGGGGGGGGCTTATTACATGCTTCTGCTAATTTCCTGTGAGAAGGCTTTGACCTACTACATACGTTTAGTACCGTTGACCAACTACCAAGATCCAGAAAGATCGTCTCTATTTCCTAATTTAGATCTATGTTCTGGAAGAACACTACCACTCCATTCAAACTTTTTGACCATGCAAAATGTAAGCATTGTACGCAATCATAAGCGTGGGTGGAAGCGGCTCAGACATCCGGGCTTTGCAAATGGCTCGTACACCTAAGCGTAAATGTGTTAACAATTCAGCCAGTAGCCATCCTTCCAATCAACATTCTCAAGTCACGTGCATTCACACAGCTCTCTCTCAACATTCCTTTCATTAAAGATGGAGACCATCACTTGCCTTACTTGTGGTTTTTGGGTTCCCTAAAAGTCTCACCCAGCATTTTAGGTTTGGGGTATTTTAAAATAACCCAGCGTCCATTAAGAATTCCTTTCTCCTCGTTCCATATATTCCTGATTTTGTCATTACCAATAATCTGTCCTTCGCAGATTTTAAGAGTAGAGTTTCCATTCCCTCTCCATCGGTTTCTTTTCTCTTTTATTATTAATGGCAATTTGTAATTCATGAATTGAATCAACTCTTTGTTGTTTTTGTGAGAACCGTTGAAGTTTAAGAAGGTTTGTTATTGTTGTTGTTGATACTATTTTTGTAGTTGTTTTCGCTGTTATTTTTGCTATTTATGTTTGTAGTGTGCCTGTTTATCACCATCTGGCACATCCGTCACACTTACACCTTTCTCGTCTGTAACTCCAGGCCTTCAACCTTTCGGATTTTGTGATCATTCTCCTTTTAGACCTGATCAAAGGAAAACTTTCTGATTCAACTACGTCGCTCATATTTCATGTTCTTTATTATTAAGGAAAGGGAGCATTCCTCGGGTGTGTTTGTAAGAGTTTCAAGGGCAATCATTTCTTTTAGTAGTTCGTTTTTACTAGTACTATTGTTTTGTTATATTTTTTGTTGACGTAGTTTATGTTGTTAAAGTTAGTTTTGTTGGTGCTGTTGCAGTTGTGTTGTTTTTTGTATGTGGACGTAGTTGTGGACGTTTGCTTTTGTAGCTGCTGCTTTACAAAATGACAAAAAGACTTCAGATGGTGAGGTTCACCACAATTGAAGTACAATGGCTTTCTACTCTCTATTACTCTCATCATGTTTGTATGCCACCAATGTGTAACTGGTCTGGTTATTTTAATAAAATTTCGTGTACAACAAGCACTTGAATCTCCATTCAGGTTCCCTGGCATTTCTCATAGAAGGAATATTGTTCGATGTTGTTCAATAATCGCCATTCATATCTTCTGATTTACATTTTATGGCACGAATGAATCGTCATCTCTGTGAATCGATAACCTATTTAGGTAAGAATTAAGTTAAATTCCTCCAAGACATTGAGTTAGAAAGAGTTCTGTTTTATTTCGCACTTTATAACAAAACTCCCACTGATTCATGTTTTTTTCCTTTTCTTCTGAGATACGAAATAGCACCCTACTCACTTCTCAGGTATATTTTTGTTTGCGCAAGTGAACGGTTTGTCGCCTTTCGTTTCGTTTGGAAATTACATAAGCGCATGTAGAGTACTGTTTTTTAGTGAGCATTTCTGATCCTTCTCTGGAGTTGCTATTACAGAATTCTTCATCTAAAGCAGTGGTTCTCAACCAGGGTCCACATGGCCCTTGGAGGTCCATATAAGATGTTATTGTTAATTTATGAGCAATAAATTGGTTATAAAGATTGTTTGCCAACATAACATAGCAGTCCTGTTGCTGAATATCTCTCGTTGTGAGATTGAAAAATAGTAATTTTCTAAATTGCTTCTACTCCTACAATACACAAAATACTTCAATTTTTTAATACAATTTTTAATAATACTTAATCATAGAAATACGGTAGGATTTTTCTTATATATATTGAATAAGCATGGTGGTCCAAGAGAGCAAGATAGGAATCAAAGTGGGTCGAAGGCAAAAATTGGTTACATTAATTTTTGAACTGATCCGAGTGTTCAGTCTAGATGCTGAGAACACTTACAAATGAGCTACATTTATTGGCGTTATTCTTGTTTTCCTAATTGTTGTTGTTAATTTTGCTTTTTCTGTATTATTGTTGTTGTTTCTATCATTGTTCTCTTTATTGTTAATAATGACGCCAGCAGTGGCTTCGGTTGGCATTTCATTGAAATACTCAACATTTTGTTGTTGATCTTGTCAATGTTATTTTCCTCTTCCACTACATTATTACTCGATGCCATCTACCTCGGTATGAAATTTGTACTTATTCTATCGAGCCCGAAAGGATAAAAGGCAGACCTCACCTCGGGGCGCAATTTGAACGCAGAACATAGAGTTGAAAGAAGCATTTTGTTCGGCGAGTCACATTTTCGAGGGAAAGAAAACACAGAAGTACACTGACTCTCATACTTACCAATTAAAATACCGAAGTCAGTTACGCAAAAATATAAAGCTAATTGCTGGTAGCATTAGTCAACATTAATTTCATGAGTAGCACAAATAGATTGGGGATTAGTTAAAAGACTAAATCTTTTCAGCCATTACACTATAGACATTACTATAATTACATTAGTTTCTCATTGAAAAAAGAATAGCGCCCTCTTGTGTAACAAGTTTTCACAGGCTGCACTTGACTCATGTGTCGCCGACACCATTACACGAACGCCAAGGTGGAGGCCGGATAAACTACTCTTATCAGTTTCTTAGTTCATTCACACGAACTGAAGAGAGGAGAAGATGGAAGGCAGCCATTTTTCTTTATGAAATTTCTTCCATTTGATCTTTCTTTGTTTTCTTTCTTACGTAGTTTGCAATAACTGGATTAGAGAAGGAAGTAACTGGGTGCGTTCCTGATATAGGTGTGTTGATCCTTATACATACATATATATATATATATATATATATATATATATACACACACACACACATATACATTTACGCACAGACATATGCATGTATACGTACAAATAATATGTGAATATATGTATCTGTCTTTGTATGTATAATGTGTATTTATATACATGTTTGTATATTATGTGTGTAAATATATCATATGGGAAGGGTTCTTTCGCTTATATATATCAGATGCGCATATATATATATATATATATATATATATGTATGGATGCATGTTTGTACGTGTATATATAATTGTGCGTACCTTTATACATTCTAATTTTGTAGAAATACATACGCATACATACATCGTACATGCATATATGTATGTATGTGAGTATATATACATTCTTATACATATGATTGTATGTATGTGCGTGTGTGTGCGTGCGTGTGTGTATGTGTGTGTGCGCGTTTGTGTGTGTGCGCGTGTGCGTGCGTGTGTGTGTGCGTGTATGTGTGTGTGCGTATGCGTGCGTGTGTGTGCGTGAGTGTGCGTGCGTGTGTGCGTGTGTGTGTGTGAGTGCGTGCGTGTGTGTGTGTACACCCATTAGCATCTAAAAGACAGGGTTAATAACTTTAACAGCGAAGAAAAACAGTCCAGGCGTTCTTTTGATTAGTATTTAGTGTTGGTTAAAGGGTCACTGGGGACGGAAGGGGATGGCTGGGAAGAAGAGGAAGGGGTTTAGCGAGCAGACCTACATACAGATTACCTTCATTCTGTTGACAAAACGCAACCTGGGTGGTATTTCACAACAGTATACGTTATCACCTCACACCGACCCTCCATGTAACCCAATCTATCCGTATCACCATCCACATCAAAACCTCTTTCTCTGACGGAACCATTACCCATCACCTACAATCTAAATCATCATCATCATCATCATCATCATCATCATCCGTCGTCATTGTCATCGTCGTCGTCGTCGTCATTATCATTATCATCATCATCAACAATACTTCCACCATCGCTGCTGTCACTACAAATGCCGCCAGCCTCAACCATCAGCATCACCACTGCTACCACCACCACCACCACCATCACCACCACCAGAGTTCCACCATCAGAGTCAACTACCTATTTACCGCTAATGCATCAATCAGCACTACTACTACTACTACTACTACCACTACAGCCAAAACTAACGCTACTTCTACAACAAACACTAAGATTACCACTAAAACCAACGCTAGCACTTTTACTATAACAACAACAACAACAACAACAACTACTACTACTACTACTACTACTACTACTACTACTACTACTACTACTACTACTACTACTACTACTGCTGCTGCTGCTGTGAAGGCGCGTGGCCTAGTGGTTAGGCTGTTTCGCTCACGATCGCTAGATCGTACGTTCAGTTCCCTGACTGGGCAGTGCGTTGTGTTCTTGAGCAAAACACTTCATTTTACATTGCTCCACACCAATTCGATCAGGGAGGGTGGGGGTTGCTTGCCTGTTCGCCAAGCCAGCGGGGTGGCCAGCGTCATTTGAAGGATAAAACAATGCAAGAGTGCATTGTGACCAGCGATGCGTAACAACATCTGATAACCTGGTCGGTCACATGACCATATGATTACTACAACTACTACTACTACTAACAACAACATTAACGCTATCTCTAGCACTACCACTACTACTACCACGAACTCTATCAGCAACACTACTTCTAGTTTAACTGCTGCCATCACAAAGAATTTTTACTGGAGAATTGGTTTACTGGAAAGAGTGGTATTGAACCGGTGATCACGATGATGTCGGTAGAAAATAGAAGGTTGTTTAACAATGAATAATGAGTGAGGAGCACAGTAACAAAGGCAACGACAATAACTAGGGACCCTGTAGTAACGGGGGGAAAACCACAAGTAATAAGGTAACCACAACCTGAACAACAACAGTGACAACAATAACGGTGACAACATACCAATCAGGAAGCGCCTATATGGTCTCTCCATAGCAGGCAAGTCACCCTCAAGAAATGATACATTAGATTAGTGATTCTCAACCAATTTTTGGCTGTGGACCCCTTTGTTTTCTATTTCACGTGGGTGGACCCTCACAGTCATTTAATGTTTCAAAATCCTATTCTACTTTTATAATTAAATATTATTAGGAGATGTATAAAATAATTGTTAAAATATTTTATATATTGTAGATGTATAAGCAATTTATTGCACATAAAGTTTAACAATGACATCTTGTGTGGACCCCTAAGGACCATATGGACCCCTGTTGAGAACCATTGCATTAGATAATTTAGATTTAGACATTGGTTCTCAACAATCTTTTGCTTTTGGACCCCTTTGATTTCTAGAATATTTTACTCAACGGGTAGGGCCCTCATAGCTATCCGATTTCTGAAATCTCCTGTTATATTTTTGTGATTAAATATTAGGAATTGTGTTAAAAGCTGTTTTAATATTTTGTGTATTGTAGAATTATAACCAGTTTATTATTGCACATAAGTTTTAACAACAAACCCTTACATGGATCTCCAACGGCCACATGAACCTCGGTTGAAGAATACTGAGTAAGAAAATCCTAAAAAGATGTGATGGCCACAGTTAGAACGTCACTGGTCAATCAGCAGCCACAAGACCAAACACTGCATTGAAAACAACAGCAATGAAATATAAACCAGGAGGGAATTCTATAGTTGCCTAATATGCAAGAAATAGTAGCCAAATTACCTTTAAATCACATCTTGCAGTCATAAACAAAAGATAAAAAAAGAGAAATATATTGAATAATCTATTCCTAGACACACTGTTGCTGAAAAGGAAGGTTGCAGTTTGATTATAGGTCTTCAGAACTGTTCGCACCTTGCAACGTGGCACAAACACATAACTTCCTGTTATGAGCAGACATTCCTTGTTGTTAAGTTACTACTTCCTGTCAAACATGTTCGTAATTTGAGCGTAATACAGAGCAGTAATCATCCAATCAGAGAAGCGTGTTGGTTCATGACAGCAGGTTTTTCACACTTGCAGTTGTGTGTTTTTTACTTTTTAAAATGTTTATGTGAGATCGCATGAAAAAGAAAACAGAGTGTATATGTGTGTGGTGTGGTGGGGTGTATGTGTGTGTGTGTGTTTGAGCGTGTGTGCGTGTGTGTGCGTGCGTGTGTGTGTGTTTGTGTGTGTGAAACTGCTTTTGCTAATTATGAAGGTAAAGACGGTAATATCGGAGAGGGACATTGGTGGTGATAAAGATTATTTTCTCAGTCTGTATATGCGTCTAAGGTAAATCACACGCACACATACAGACACACAGATATGCGCGCGCGCGCGCACACAAACATACACACACACACACACCCACACACAAACATACACCCCTCACACACTCACACTTACGTATCTTCAAACTATTGATAGATACATTATATTTCATTGAGGGTTATGTTTTACATACACCTTAGGTCCAAATGTCGCTATGGGGGATTTAGAGTGTCAGTGAAATTCTCGAGCCCACTAAAGTTAACTGTAACCTCTAGGAAAGACAAGACTTGGTCTCGTAATTCATATTGTTTAAACACCAATTAAACATTGCAATGTCCGAATCTGTCCGAATATACTTGAGACACGTTCGGACCGTTAAACAAGCTACTCACTGCGTTTTGTCACGGAAAATATATCCCGTTTGTTGACAAATGGTGTGTATACACCAAGATCAGCTCGCAGCGCCACCTACCCAGACTGTGAGATGCAAGCACTTCGGAGTAGTTATCTCTGCTTCGGTCATGGAGACCAGGCAGGAGGCGCTACGTAGTGATTGAAGGGAATGGCTATCTTATGCTTTTCCAGTCGCCAAACGACGACTGGTAGCGTTGTGCGGCGGCTCACCATAAGTAAATTACAGAGAGGGAGTGCTAAGCAGTGATAAGTAACATTGTACTGTTATTATTAGTCCGAATATGCTTGAGGCACGTTCGAACCGGTGAACAAGCCACTCACTGCGTTTTGCCGTGGAAAATATATCCCATTTGCTGATGCTTGTTTAACGGTTCGAACGTGCCTCAAGTATATTCGGACTAACAATAACATTACAATTTTACTTATCACTGCCTAGCGTTCCCCTCTATAACCAATTAAACAGTTTAAACACGTACATCTTGTATACATATACAGTTGCATCATATCATATAATGTTATGAAATTCGGTATGTTACGTGTCTGGAACACATAATGATATATATGATATATATGTGTGTGTGTACATATATATATTTTTTTTTTCAGTTTCAGCTCGAAGCTGTGGCCATGCTGGGACCCCAGCGCTTTGCTATACTGTTATTATTGAAAGCCTCCTCTGATATGTGGCATTTGGGGAATAAGGGAATTTGATGTCATTACCCTCATTTGCGCCTCCTGCCACGAGGTAGGTTCATCTGGGACTCTCGACAGGAAGAGATCGAGTTTTGTTTTGAAAACATCTACATCTACTTTGTGTAGGTCTCTCAGGCTCTTTAAGAGACTATTAAAAAGCTGTGGGCCCTTGAAACTCAGGCTGTTACAGTAACTAGTCCTGAAGCGCGACGGCATTGTTGGGATCTTTGGCACAGTACATTTGGCATAATTCCTTCCAGGATCTTCCAGATGTATATTACTGCATATCTCTCCCGCTTTCACTCCAGGAAGTAGAGTCTTAGCTGTCTCAGAATTCCCAGAACCTGAGCTGTTGTAATGAGACGATCTTCTTTGTGAAGCTTCGCTAGATTGCTTCGAGGTCCGCTGTTAATTTTACACTGTGGGGTGTAAAATTAGTTGGGAATAGTAGTTAAAGTGGCTGAGGACGAATATCCTCTAGGGAACCATCATGTTTTCCTTCTCTCTTGTTCTAAAGGTTCTCAGGATCCAGCCAACTAGCCGTCTGCACTTTCTCGCCATCTTGGTAATGTGCACTTGGAAAGAGGTATCATCACTCATGTCGATACCTATGATTTAGGTTCTGGGATTGTAATCTCCCATTTTCTTGGCCAGTCAACCCTGTAAAGTTTTTCGTTCAGTTTTGGACGCTGGTAGCGCAGGGTTTCGAATTTTCTAGTATTAAACTGCATATTATTGTCTTCAGTCCATCTGTAAAATGCCTCCAACTCCTGCTGCAGGCAGGCAACATCGCTAGCGTTTTGTATTTTCTGTAATATTTTCGTATCGTCTGCGTTGCTAGCAAGGATGGCTATCTGGGCAAATGAAGGTATATCTGAGACGGCCACTATGAAAAGCAGTTGTCCCAAGAGAGTGCCCCGTGGAACACCACTCACTATTTGTGTTTTCTTTGAGGTGGCGCCATTGGTCACCTCTGCCTGACTTCTATCTTTCAGAAAGTCTTGTAACCACTCACCAATTTTTACAGCTGTGCCAAGATCAGGCAGTTTGTGATATATCATACTATGATCAACTTTATCAAAAGCTTTTGCAAAGTCAAGGTATTGTACGTCCAGATTTGAGTTGTTGAGTAACTGCCTCAACACGCAGTCATTGTGCTGTAGGAGCTGGGTTAGGCAGCTTCTACCTGGTCAAAAACCATGCTGGGTATCACTCAGTAAGTTTTTTTCTTCAAGGAATGCGATTAGTTTCCCTCTGACTATTCGTTCCATGACTTTGCTGGTGTGTGAAGTCAGAAAGATAGGCCTATAATTTTTGGCATCTGTTCAGCTTCCTGCTTTATGGATTAGGCTTATTATTCCCTCCTTCAATTTGCTTGGCAGCTTGCCATTTGCAAGATAACTCTGGAAGAGAATCTGTAGTGGTTTCGCCAGGGCACGTTTACACGATTTGAGGAAGGTTGCTGGGAAACCATCAGGACCAGATATTGAGCTTGCGTCCATGGCTAGTATTATATCTTTCTCACCAATGACGAAATAATCCATCGTAACTGCCTCGCTGGTTATAGGCGCCAAAGAAATCCAATGGTGCGTTCACTTGTCTGTGCTCCAACGAAGTGGTAAAGATACTTTTGAACCTCACTGATCCTGGTTGGGTTATCTGTGAAGGAGCCATCCTTCTGGAAAAGGGGTCCTATTTTGCAGCGTACTGGAGCTGTTTATTTGGCATAATGAAAGGCCTTTGGGTTTCACTCAATGTTTTTTTATAGGCCAGGCTTGTTTGTCTGCTCTCTCCCTCACATAGGATTGTTGCATACTTTTTTATCTCCATCAGTGTTGTTTTTAGGTGGGACCTTTCACTACTTTTGGGATGTTGATTGTAGCGATTTGCAACCTTCGTCCGTCGTCTCATGAGGATCTTCTTCTTGGAATCTTGTTCCTTTTTGAATTGGCCATATTTCTAGCATATGGTTTGCATAACAGACATGAAGTATTCTAGTTTCATGCCAATGTCTGGTGTGGATAGACATTTTGGCCAGTCCTGTCTGAAGATCACTTTCGGATCGATTTCCAGTCCGCTTTGTGGAAGTTCAGTTTGGAGAGATTTTGAGTGCTTCCATTAGGGTATGTCTCTGGCTACATTTTGGTCTGTTATGTAGTGATCCGAAACTAATGTCGGCGTCACTTTCACATTATATATATATATATATATATATATATATATATATATATATATATATATATATATATATATATATTATGTGTGTGTGAAGTGATGTGTAGAGTTGATTTTCTAAATATTAGAATTCTTCCTACTCGGAAAGAAACAAAAGTTTCTAACAAAGGAACAAAAGCTCCTTCGCTAGAATTTCGATCAGAACAACGTACGATATGGTGAACGTTAGAAAAGTCATACATATTTTTATCCCTCCTCTTGCAAATTGTATTCGTAAACTACGTGTTAACCAGTCTTTTTGTGGTTCTTCCACATTGTCACATAAACATTTCCTAACAGAAAAGACAGCACCAATAATTATTGGTGTTTATGTGAATTTGTTATGAAAATGGTGGAGCTGCAGATTTCCAACCTGTTCTCTATAAATAGTTTCACTCTCCTTGATTTGGGGAGAGGTGTTTACATCTGCAGGGTAAGTATTATCTACGGCTATACAAGATTTTGCTTTACTTGTCAGGCGTGTTGCGTTTGCACTTGGTTTTGATAGAAATGTTCCATCAATAGTCTTTGTGTTGGCATGTATATATAACCAATCAAGGCGGAGAGCTGGCAGAATCGTTGCCGGGAAAAATGCTTAGCGGCATTTCGTCCATGTATATTTTCTGGGTTCAAATTCCGCCGAGGTCGACTGTGCCTTTCATCCTTTCGAAGTTGATAAAATAAGTACCAGTTGATTACTGGAGTGGATGTAATCGACTTATCCCTACCCCCAAAATTGCTGGCCTTGTGCCAAAATTTGATACCGATATGTATATATTCAATAACGGAGGTAGGCACAGTTCTATATTTAAGAAATGAGGAATTATGTACATTATTTACATTATTTACATTTGACGGATATTCATCCTGATCTTGTTTGTTGTTAACACAACGTTTCGGTTGATATACCCTCCAGCCTTCATCAGGTGTCTTAGGGAAATTTCGAACCTGGGTCTCATTTCTGAGTTCGATTCCAGGCAGTGACCTGAATAATAATAATAATAATAATAATAATAATAATAATAATAATAATAATAATAATAATAATAATAATAATAACAATAACAACAACATCGAAAAAAACTTAGAAATGAGAATCCAGGTTCGAAATTTCCCCAAGACATCTGATGAAGGCAGGAGGGTATATCAGCCGAAACGTTGTGTTTACAACAAACAAGATGAGGACAAATATTCGTCAAATGTAAATAATATAAATAATGAACGAAAGTAGGGTCGTATTTTCTGTTTCTAATGCTTTAGCAACGACACCATGTCTCAGTGGAAGGCAGTCGTACATCGATGACATTTTGGGGGAAGCTTCCTGTTACCAGTGTTATACCTTCCACAGAAGAGTGATATGCTCGACATTTACAGTTGCATCTTCAGAGATTAAGGACCTCATTGTCTCCTTTATACATTAGATATTTCATAAGTATCTTTTGGTTTTGGTTTGCAAAAAGCATAATGTCTCGAGACGTAACGTGATGTAATGGTAACGAAACCAAGAGACGGTACACTTTATGTTAGTATCGTCATCCTCAAGTTTACGGGAAGTAAATTTATGCATCCATTTTTGTGATATGCAAAGTGTTTCTCTTCGAAATCGTTGTAGAGGTATGCTACTCCGGTGCGTCTGGGTTCAGATGGGAGGTCATCAGGGAATGAGGGCTTCTTAAGGTTTTCACTGTCGAGCCGCAGGATGTTATTTCGTTCGATGTATTATTTTGGTCGTTGTTTAGCAGATACTATCTGACTGATACCATATGGCACGTAAAAGCTGTGTGTGTGTGTGTGTGTGTGTGTGTGTGTGTGTGTGTGTGTGTGTGTGTGTGTGTGTGTGTGTGTGTGTGTGTGTGTGTGTGTGTAATACAAGTTAGCACAACATTTATTTCGACCTACACTGTATTATTAATACTTGGTGTTTTGTGTCGGTTGAAACTACCGTTGTGACAAGTTCAAAAGAAGAAACCTCTACACTTCTATCATGAATTGGGTACTGAATCTAAGAGAAATCCACTTTGAACCAAATTCAACGAAAATAGTAGAAGTTAGAAAGCGATATATTTCATATATATTTATATGTGTGTGTGTGTGTGTGTGTGTGTGTGTGTGTGTGTGTGTGTGTGTGTGTGTGTGTGTGTGTGTGTGTGTGTGTGTGTGTGTATACACATGCACTTAAATTTATCGTCTAGGGCTTGAGTGACTATAAAATTATCAGTGGGAGGGTACCTTAGTTCATATATAGTGAGGTACTGTAATAGTCTATAAGTAAACGTATCTATAGGAAAAACACGGCAAGACCTCTGAGTGAAATTGGTAATACGGTAGTCATTATGCAGTACCTAAGAGATTCAAATCCCGGTACATGTCATGTGCTTTACCTACCTGAGATTAGTACATCTTTCATTTATACTGAAATCTTAATCGTTAATTTTAAATTAAATGCGCGCGCGAGTGTGTTTACGTGTCCCACTAAGTATATAATAAGTAGGGTAATGTGTACTATGGACTGCTGCAGTGCTTTGAGGTTAATTGCTGGATATCTCTATCATATTGATGTCACTGTATTCATCACCTATATTATGTCTCGTCCTTACATTACTGGCTACACACAACACATGACTTTTTCTGTGGTATTTTATTACACGATGCAACAAGTACATGGCTTGTGGACACACACACACACACACACACACACACACACAAGTTTGTGTAACGAAACCCGGGAGACGTATACAATACATATAATAGTATCTATTTATTTCTTAAACCTAACAATACATACGACCCTATACGAAAAAGTAAGCTTACAAGTATGGTCATGCATGGGATCAAAATGATGAAATTATGCACACGCGCGGACACACACACACACACACACGAATGCACACACGCACACATACAGACACACACAGACATACACACACAGAGTCATACAAACATACATGATTGTAAGCGAGTGTGTGTGTATGTGTGTGTGTCTCTGTGTGTATGTGTATATATATACATATACACATACACATACGCATAAATATATACATGTATATGTGTGTGCGCGCGCGCGCGAAGTGATAGCTGCGCGGTTAAGAGCCAAATCACGTGGTTTCGGGTTCAGTTCCACTGTGTGGTACCTTTGGTGTGTGTCTTCTACTAAATCCTTTGACCGACCAGTACCTTGTGAGAGAATTTGAAAATCAGAAAGTGTGTGGAAGCTTATCGTATGTATGTGTATGTGTGTGTGTGTGTGTGTGTGTGTGTGTGTGTGTGTGTGTGTGTGTGTCTGTGTATGCATGTATGTGTTTATCTTTGTGTTTAATCCTACCGCCATCGCTGTGAACTGGTGTTAGCTTGTTAACATCCCCGCAACATGGTGGTTCGCAAAGAGACCGATAGAATAAGAGCGGGTTAAAAAAGTTCGTACTGAGTTCGACTTGTTCAACTAAACGCCTCAAGACAG